>NW_028230441.1:22853094-23081056 GCF_043228905.1 Azolla caroliniana
GCCAAGGAGCGCGAGCGAGGCGTGGAGCCAGGAGGAATCGGAACGGTGATCCGGAAGATCCCGAAGAGCCTCAAGTTGAGCTTGAGGGGGAATGTTGAGAGACAAGCTCAACATCGGCCGGATCAGCTGAGCAAGCCGAGGACCGGATCGGTTGGGACCGATCGGTTAGGCCGGCCCGGTGCGTAAAACGGATGCGTAAATCGTTACGCAAACCGATGCGTAATGAGAGGCCGTATCGGTGCGTAAACCGAAAGGCCGTCAAAGAGGTATTCCTCGTAAAGGAATAATTTTGGGAGTGAGTGTCAATGCTCACTTATGAGCAGTCAAGTACTGTCAGTACTTGTGTCAGCCTGATTGTCATGGCTTGTATAAAAGTGCTCACTGAGCACATCCTATGTACAGATTGAGAATTATTTTTTAATTAAGTTCTTGTGTTTACTCTCTCTCTGTCTCTCCCGCACGTATTGTGCAAACCTAAGCTTTCCATTAAACTTGCGTTTTCTGTTGTTCGGTTTCCTATATTGCTTCCGCACGCCATTCTTTTCAATTTTGAATTGAGATTATGTTGTTCTGCTCTTTCTGTCTCTCCCACGTATACTCTCTTTGTGTTTTGAAGCTTTCCCATTAAACCTGTGTATATTTTTTGCTAACATCTGGTGAAGTCAGATAGGCCTTCAAGCTTCCGCACACGTAATTCTTTACATTGTATCAGAGCACGAGGGTTGAGAATCCTTTGTTGCTGACAGAAAGCCTAAGCAGACCAAAGAAAACCTAACTTCTGGAAAAGAGAACGGACCAAAGAATTAATGGACAGAGGGATGGCTAGCTCGTTACCGACGGAGAAGTTCGATAGAAGCAATTATGTATCTTGGTCTTACAAGAGTCACCAATACCTGCTCGGACATGGTTACTATAGCTATGTTGAGGGAGCCAATGAAGTATCGCCGGAGCCAACACACAAGGACTTCTTGCCATGGGAGGAAGGAGCGAGCAGAGTATTGTATTTCCTCGCATCCTGTGTGCATGACCAGATGCTCGGCTACATCAGGGATGCAAAAACGCGGGAAAAGCTTGGGAAAATCTGAAAAAGATTTTCACAACAAGCAGGATGACCCAGAAGTTACAGCTTTGACAAGAGCTCAACAACATATGACAACGAGATATGTCAATTATCGACTACACCACCACGATAAAGGAGATCTATGACGCGCTTGGTTCCATCAACGTGGCGGTGGACGAAGACGAGATGGTCCATATCTGCCTCGGTGGTCTAGCACAACGGTACATGCCAATCCGAACAATGATTTGCACCCGAGGGAAACCACCGTTCTTCTGTGACCTACAATTGATGCTGATGATCGAAAAAAACTAGGCGAGTGGTTTGAGAACCAGTCAACCGGACAACCGGATGTTGTACATGGAGGCGGATCAGTCCCATGGACCTCGTGGACAAGGTGGCTTGGAACGTAATAACAGTGATCAGCAAGAGCAGAATTAGAGGCACGAAGATACTGTCGACAGTAGTTCCGAACCCTCCACAAGCAGGGGGAGTCAAAGCAGCACTGGAAACAAGCAAGGGAAGGCTGAAATGGAATGTTGGTACTGTGGCAAAAAGGGCCACCGGGAAAGAGAGTGCTGGAAGAAGCGCGTTGATTCGGAAAAATCCGGATTTGGCAAGATCGGACAAGGGAGCTAGCATAGCTTGCAATATGCTGAAGGATTAGAAGGATCCGAAACCAAAAAGACCAGAAAAGGCCCGGCCTTTGTGATGAAATATAAGACGAACTCAATGAAGAAGACCACTTCCGGATCAAAGGAAGTTTGGTATGTTGACTACGGAGCATCTAACCACACAACGAACCACGAAGAGGAGTTCTCGTATCTGGAAAAGTCGGAGCAACCGGGAGTTGTCGAAACCGGAGACGACACTCCTCACCTGATTGAGCATGTCGGAGAAGTTCCTTTAAGCCATGTCAGACAAAAGGGAAAGCTTATGAGCGTACTACATGTTCCGACAATTACGAAGAACCTGGTGTCGGTCGGACAGATCGTCGACCAAGGGATGCAGGTACGGTTTACGCATCTCAAATGCTTCATCGAGGAAGAAGGTTAGACCATCGCACAAGGGCGTCAGGATGGGACGATGTTTATCCTCAAGACTAATGACTTCGGCACTGCTCTATTCACCTAAGGACAAAAGTCGAGTCGGACATCGACTTACGACACAAGAGAATAGGCCACGTCAACTACTAGAGTCTTGAAGGCTTGCAAACGAAACAGGTTGTGTTCGGACTGCCGAAATTTAGTGGCTGGAAGGCCCAAATTTGTGACGCATGTTGGTTCGGGAAGCAACACCGGCTTCCATTCCCCACTGAAAGAAACCGGAGCCGTAACAACCTCAACTTGATACATTCAGATGTATGGGAACCGACACAAAACGTTAGTCTAAAAATGCACCCGGAGGATCAGGAGAAAACCGCTTTCGTCACGGAATGGGGTGTTTTTGTAGCAGAAGTAATGATGTTCGGTCTAAAAATGGTGTCAGCTACGTTCCAACGCATCATCACCAAAATCTTTCATGACTACATCCCGGCGTTCATGCGACGATTTCGCCGTGTATGGCCATCGACGGGAACACATGACTCAGTTACGACTCTGCCTGGACTGATGTCGCCAAGCTCGATTGAGCTTAAACCTGGCGAAATGCGTGTTCTTAGTCACCGGCGGCAACCTTCTCGGCCACATTGTCAGGCAAGAAGGCATCGCTATGGACCCGGATAAAGTAAAGGCAATCCTGACCGTCACCGCACCCTCGAACGCTAAGGCACTAAGCCGTTTTTTGGGACAGATCCGGTGGCACAGCCGAATGATACGGCACCTGGCTGATTTCGCGAAACCTTTACACGCGGCAGTCCATCGCCTTCCCTTCCAATGGACGTCAATCGAGGACACGACCTATCAGACCCTGAAATGAATGTTGTCACATGCCCCGATGGTCCAGTCTCCGGTTTGGTCCGAACCGTTTCATGTCTTCGTAGATTCTTCGGACATCGCCATCAGAAGTGCCTTGATGCAATGCACACCCCCGAATTGGTATAGGCCCGTATACTACGCCAGCCGACGGCTCTCGACCGTGGAAAAGAATTACTCCACCACCGAGCGGGAGGCCCTCGGTATGATTTATAGCATCAATAAATTTCGGCATTACCTCTTGGGCCGAAAATTTATCTTTCACGTGGATCACTCGGCCCTTCTTTATTTGGTTAATAAACAAGCCCTCACCGGACGGTTGGCTCGGTGGATGCTCCTACTACAAGAGTTTGATTTCCAGATCCAGCATCGACCCGGGGTGCAACATGTCGTCGCCGACTACTTGAGCCGTCTTGAGTCAGGGGAACCGGCGAAAACAACATACGACGAGCTACCGGACGCCAGCCTATTTAACCTGACCACGATACCAGACGATAACGGAGATGAATGTATCATGGAGATGACCCATTTTCTCACTACCGGTGTACCTCCCGAGCACATGACCCTTGACACAAGAAAACGCCTAGCAGTGCGTAGCCAGAATTTTTGCCTCGTCTCGGACATTCTCTACCACAAAGGCTCGGACGGCATATGGCGCCGAGCGATTCGGCAATTCGAGAAGAACGTCGTTCTTCAGGAAGCCCACCAGGGAGTAGCTGGGGGGCACTACGCCGGGGATTCCACGGCAAGGAAAGTTTGGCAAAGTGGATTGCGGTGGCCGACAACGAAGAAAGACGCTCACGAGTTTTGCCGGCACTGCGATTTGTGCCAACGACTGGGGCAACCAATGTAACAGTCACGGATGCCACACCAGCCGATTCTTCCGTTGGACCCATTTCAAAAATGGGGTTTGGATTTTGTAGGCCCTTTCAAACCACCCGCGGCCCGAACAGGGAATAGGTATATTATTGTTGCCACGGATTACTGCACCAAATGGGTCGAGGCTAAGGCACTCCGAGATAACACGGCGGCATCCACGGCTAAATTCATGTACGAGCACCTCTGGTGCCGTTACGGATGCCCAATCGAGCTCATTAGTGATCAAGGTGGGCACTTCATCAATCATATAATACGTGAGCTTACACACCACTACGCACTGGTGCACAAGAAAAGCACACCATACTACCCGCAGGCGAACGGCTTGGCGGAATCGACCAATAAAATCCTCCAAACCATACTGAAGAAGATCATCAATGAAAACAGGACCGATTGGGATGACAAACTCTAGAGTGCGTTGTGGGCGTATCGTACGACTTTCAAAACAAGCATCCAATCAACCCCCTTTCGAATGGCGTTCGGGTTAGAAGCCGTAATGCCCGTCGAGTTCCAAGTCCCGAGCCTCCGAGTTCAAATCAAAGCACGGATCCCCGAGGCCCAATCCGAGCAATACCGGCTGGAACAACTCCTCGAACTCGGCGAAGATAGGATAGAGAGTATGGCCCAGCTCGAACAACGCCAACGGCAACGCAAGGCTTTCGTGGATCGACATCGACACAGGCTGGAAAAGGAGCTCACCATCGGCAAACCGGTTCTTCTTTTTCAAACACGACTCGGGTCTATGCCGGGAAAATTAAGATTTCGGTGGACCGGTCCATTCTGGATTATCGACGAGTTCAACAGGACGTTCCAGCTCGGCACACTCGCCGGCGACACTGTCAAAAGTTGGGCCAATGGTTTCCGACTTCGACCATATCGAGGCACTACACCACCCAACCCGTTTACTGAGCCACACGGCACAAACGAGTTTCGGGAGACCACCACGGAGGAGGCCACATGTCCCCCTGAATAAGGACTCACCCACCTTCTTGAAATTAATAAAAGTAGTAGTAGGTAGGATTAACCATAGTTTAGCCACTGATTAGCTACACCTACACCCAGATGCCCAAGGTGTGGCTACACCCAGTTTAGCTACACCGGTTACCTAAAGATCATCGATGCCCCCGCGCACCCAAATGCCCAAGGTGTGGCTAAACGTATAAGTCCCGAAGCCATCACCAACAACGTGCTTCGGGCTGTTTTGGATCTGCAACGGGGAGGGGACCATGAGGTCGACATACCCCCGGCATCAAAGATGAAAGCGTATTTCGGTCCCAACAGGGAAGGCATATCACACGTATGGCGGTCCCAACAGGGCTTTCGGGGGAGATTGCTCGTATATTAATGGAGTATGCATTCGTGCATATGAACCCAACGAGCATGCCGCAGAACAAGGCAGCCATCATCATCGGCGCGTATGAAGGAAACAAGATTGATTGGGGAATCATCACAAGCGAAGGACTCCGCGCCGCCTTAGCTTCATTTCAGTCCGGTAAGAAGATGTTGTCTGTTCTTACCCACTTTTTGATGGTTCGATACCCACCCTCTTCTCTTCCTTCCCCTCGCACACTCACGTCCCCACCACCACCACGAAGGCCGAAAGAGAAATTTGTTGCCATCAGCCACGAAGCATGGGAGGAGCCCACATCGCCTCCACCTCCTGCCGTTGACCAAAACCCCGCATCTGCACCACCACCCACTCAACCCCAACAAAAAAGGGCAGTTTCCGAGACCTGCCAAGAATGGGAGGAGGAGGTAGCCGCGGAAGATAACACGGCCGATGATGTCACCATTCGACAACCAACGTCGCGCCCCTCGGTAACTTCCCCAGAGCCTAGCCCATGCCCCAACACACAGCAGGTTGCACCACCACGACCCCAGAAAAGGAAGCAGGCGGAGGAAACAACACTACCGGCCCCGGCACCCCAAACACAGCCGAGCAAGAGAAGACGACTCAACCGCGAGTCCTCGGAAGAACAGAAAGAGCCACAACAGGAGCAAGCATTAGTTGTTAGACAGAGCAACCTGGCCATCATCCCTGAGGAGGCATCGCTGAACCAGGGAAAGATTGAGCATGGGCAAACAACGCAAATCTCGGAGGATGAAGTTCTCGGGTATAAGGACCTCCCCGCGGAGGCTTACGAATTTAGTGCGCTCCTACGCCTCGGTACGACATTCGAGCTGGTCGACTTCCTCGCTAGAGCCCAAGTCGCGGCAGCCGCTCGAATGGCGAAAGAGCACGCCGAAACAAAAATGATTCAACGCACGTTAATAGGTGAAATTGAGCCCCAGGAGGACAGGGCTTTACAAAAAATCGGGAGAAAGAAGCAGGCAAAACAGGCCGCTCTCCTCATGGAGGTCCCCGAGTTGAACAGGGTCCTTATTGAGGCATATATGGACCTGGATCGCACTACGCGGGCAACCAAAGACATGGCCCGAAAGATAAAAATAAACCAAAAACAGGCTAAGATGGCTATAGAATTATGGCACGCTGCGAAACAGAAGCTAGCAGCCTGGGAGCAAAACCAGCCGGAACAACAACTCTTGAGCCTTCCGGCCATGACCACTGAGGCCCTCCCAGCCCCTCCACGCCTAACAATGATGGATGAAAGCACTGTCACAGATTCAATCCTGACGATGCAGGCCAGTACACAAACGGACTCGTTACAAATGGTTGATGCCTGCACAACAACCGAGGTGGCCACGCCCATGGAGAAGACCGAGATACCACCCCCTCGTGCACCCAAGGAGGTGGCAACCCAAACAGAACCCCCGCTCCGGGATTACCGCGCGGAGCTTAAAGAAGAACAACGGCGAACCGAGAGACACGAACAATGGCATCAAGAGGCGATGGCTTGCCTAAAAGAAGAAGCTTCCAAGCAAATGGCCGAGATTAGAGCCCAGGCCGACCAAAGGATACACGAGCAGAACGAAGCACTGGGCCGGTACAAGCGCAAGCCGCGGGCAAAGAAGCCGAACTCAAAAACAAGCTGGAGGAATACGCAGCCACAGTGGCAAAGAAAGAGAAGGAGGTTCTAGACCTACAGGCCGCGCTCAACAATGCGAAAGACTGAAACCATCGGCAGGAGGAAAGAAATCGCCAACGGGAGGAGAGAATGATCGCGGAGAATGCCGAGCTGCAGAGTCATCGTACGACCCTTAAAGAAATGGCTGACGAGTTTTTCATCAAATGCAAGCTACTTTCGGAGCAAAAAGACGAATTATCGGATTCCTACTTCGCCCTACAAGAAGAGAGAATCGTCGAACGGGAACAAGTCCGGGCCACGTGTCAAAAAGAACAGGAGCAAGCCACCGAAGAACTCACCAAGCGTTACGAGCAGGCTATCCATCTCGTAACCACGGATGCAAAGAACACTCAAGCCATCTATGAACTACGAGCACAGAAGCTTCAGGCCGAGGTCGACGGCTTAAAACAGGAATTAGCAACCATCCGAGCATAGCCCGGCATGGATGAGACACGCATCAGAATACTGATCGAGAAACAGCATCAACACCTTACCAAAAAGGTCGAGGAAACATTAAGTCGCGCAGGAGACGAATGGGCAGCCCAAGCTGCCAAATTGCATATTTTACGCGCCAACGCCGAGAACCGGCGGAAGGAGGGCCGCGGCTTCTACAAAATGGACGAAGCCAGCATACAAAACCTGCGTGCAGATTTAACCGAGGATTACCAGTCCTTGGCAAAATCTCACACCGCGGCAATCGAGCAAATAATGGAGGACTTCAATGACGGTCAGATGCTGTTTCGCTTGGAAGCAGAAGCCTTCGAACGAGAACGACTCACAGCCATCCCAACCAGCCCTCCAACGGCCACAGAGCAAAAGGAAGAACCTTCCAGCAAGGAGATCACGGACACGACACAGGAGGAACTTGCCCCAGCCAACAGACATCCTACGGACGCCCACACGGTACCAGATCCAGTCGAAGTAGAGATCAGCGCCCTCAAACCCACACCCCCACCAGAAGAATCGGTCGCACTTGAGGCGGACGCCCGAAAAGATATGACACCCCCGGACCAAACTCAACCCCCCGCACCGACAGTCCAACCAGACCACCCTGCCATCACCCCGGACCCCGAAAACATCCTCGACATCTTAAAAGAGGAATGAAACGAGGATCACGCCTAAAAGGCAATTTTTGTAATATTGTTAGTATTTTGTAAGTCGTGGGTCCGACGGACAAGGTCCTGTCCCACGTGCATGTCAGGTGTTGTCCAGAGGACAGAAATGTAAAATTAGGAAATTAGCAAACGTCGAGTCCGAGTATCACGGGCCACCGACGGCTCGGCTGTGTATTAGGGGGAAAAGTTATTTAAATGAGGACCAGTACCTCAGAGTGGGGGGGAGAAGAAAAATATAGGCGGAAGCACTAGCTGAGTCCCTCGTAACTAGCTAATCTTGTAAGGTCACCGGCCGTAGGCCGTGTTCTGTAATCTCTTCTGTCGCAGTAATATATATGAATTGTGCCCAGTTTGCTCCATGTGTCTGTGCTTTGATTCATACCTATGATTTGAGCACCACCCACGCCTGTCCAGATCTCGTTAGTGTTTTCTCTCTGAGCACTGTCTCTCCCTCGACGCCTCTGTTACAAGCCTTCACGTACCACGCCCTTGAATACCGATAGCCGCAGATCTATCAAAGGTGTTCACCCCAAGGAATGGGTAACAATTGAAGACTGGAAGCAACAGAAGTTGGATACAACTCCCCAATCAACCTTGACTATCATCGATCTAAGGTTATGTTACGAGCATGACCATATAATATCCCGTGGTAAGAATTTACCGTAGTATTCTATACACGTGGATAAGTGTGAGGGTTAAATGAGAGTGTAAAGAAGGGGAGGATTACTTTTAATCCTCAGGATTGAGACAACCCATTAGGTCAAGTGTGAACATGCCTGGGGGCCTTGGGTATCGCTATAAATAAGAGGCCTAGCTACCCTCATTTGATCATCTTTTGACTACATCGAGACTCTGCTCGTGTGGTGGGTCAACTCTTGTAGCGAGCGCGCCAGCACCAGGTACGACTCGACGCCACGGCGGTGGTATGGGACGCCGATCGAGGCTCGAGTCCGTCTCGATCCCTTCGCTCGGGGGTGGTCGGGTGGATCGGCACCCTTCTTTCTCTTTCTCCTTTCTATCTATATTTTCATTATCCTTATCTTAAGCTTACATTAGTACTATGATCTATAATAGGTTACGTGAACCGACAATGTCGGCTGTTCAGAGACGGCCAGTCGGCACAACTGAATCCGAGTCAGTCGACTCAGAGAGACCGACCGACTATGAGTCTGAGTCAGCAGAGTAGCTAAGGTCAATTGAAGAGTATGAGTTGGAGTCGTCCAACCTGGAGATGCCAATTGACGTGCAGGAACCCAAGCGATGAGAAGAGTTGGCAAAGACATCCGAAAGAGAGCCAACAACGAGTGGAAGGAGATACCCACTCAGAGAAAGGAAAGCACTGACAACACATGCCAGTCAATACATCCTCTTGCCTGATGAAGGTGAACTGGAGTGCTATGAAGAAGCCATTGTCGACGAGCATAGAGAGAAATGGCTGAGCGCGATGCAAGATGAGTTGGAATCCTTGCACGAGAATTACACCTACGACCTGGTAGAGCTGCCGAAAGGTAAGAGAGCACTTAGGAATAAATGGGTCTACAAGGTGAAGACTGGAGAATCCGATAGTGAGCCTAGGTATAAAGCCCGCATAGTGGTGAAGGGTTTTCAACAGAAAATGGGCATCGACTTCGACGAAATATTCGCACCAGTCGTGAATATTACATCCATTCAAACTATTCTGAGTATAGTGGCCAGTATGGACCTGGAGATCCAACAGTTGGATGTCAAAACCACATTCTTACACGGGGAGCTAGAAGAAGAAATCTACATGCAGCAACCCAAAGGCTTTGAGGAGAAAGGGAAAGAGAACCTGGTGTGTCGACTAAAGAAAAGCTTGTACGGTCTGAAACAAGCTCCACACCAATGGTACAAGAAGTTCGAGTCCTTCATGATGGAACACCTGTTCCAGAGAACACATGCCGATCCCTGTGTGTTCGTCAAAAGGTACGAAGAAGGAGACTTCTTGATTATCTTGTTATATGTTGATGACATGTTGATAGTCGGTCAAGACACAAGGAAGATCGGAAGCTTGAAGAAAGCTCTAGGCAAGTCGTTTGCCATGAAAGACCTTGGACCGGCTAAACAGATCTTAGAAATGCATATAGTTCGAGACAGAACTCAAAAGGTGTTATGGTTGTCACGACTCACAACAAAAGTATATGACGAAGATCCTAGAAAGGTTTAACATGTCGGACGCAAAGCCGGTCGGCTCGATGTTGCCAACAAATTGCAGGTTGAATGCGAAGTAGTGCTCGAAAGGGGAGAAGGAGAAGGCCGAGATGAGGAAGGTACCATATGCCTCGGCCGTCGGCAGTCTAATGTATGCTATGGTCTATACGAGACCAGACATAGCATTTGTTGTGGGAGCAGTAAGCCGATATTTGAGTAATCCAGGAAGAGAACACTAGGCAGCGGTGAAGTGGATACTTAGGTACTTAAAAGGCACCTCAGGGGTGTGTCTAGGGTATGGTGTCGGAAAACCTGTGCTGGAAGGTTTTACTGACTTGGACATGTCGGGAGATGTAGACTCAAGTCGATCCACGTCAGGGTACGTGATGACCTATGGAGGGGGAGCAGTGTCGTGGCAATCACGATTGCAAAAGTCTGTAGCCTTGTTGACTACAGAGGCAGATTAGATGGCAGCGGTAGAGCTAATTTGGATGAGAAATTTTCTCAACGAGCTAGGGATGAAGCAGAAGGAGTTCTTGCTTCACGGTGACAGCCAGAGTGCCATACATCTTGCCAAGAATGCTGCATATCACTCCCGGACCAAGCACATACAAAGAAGGTATCACTGGCTGTGGGAGAAAGTCGTAGAAGGGGAGAGTTTACACTTGTGAAGATCCACATGGATAACAATGGATCCAACATGCTCATGAAGAACCTACCTATGGACAGACTTAAAGTATGTCGACAGAAGACAGGATTGATTGACTCCCTCCCACAGGAGTGAAGGGGGAGTTTCTTGGGAATATGTCCCTCTAGTGGGAGGAACCGACTGTTCGGAAGTAGCCAACAGTCGAAGAGTCGAAGGAACCAACTATTCGGAAATAGCCGACAACCGATAGACGACAGTCGATGAGTCGACATAGAGAGTCAATTGTTTGAACAGATTATTATTATTATTATAGTAATAATAATAGTAATGATATGTAGCAGTGGATACAATTGTAAATAGTCCATACGATGTATTAGTATAAATACATATAGGGCAAGCATAGTAAAGTGTGACGACAACAGAAGTGTGCGAAAGTGAGATGCTAGCCAAGTAGAGAGAGAGAGAGCGGCGCCATAGCTATGTGCATAACAGCAGACGCCAAGAACCCTGTGAGGGTGATACACTCAGAAAGAGTGTTGTAATATCGCCCTTGTATATCCACTGTATAGTGAAGCTTACTCTCTCGTGGTTTTCTCCCGATTTTTAGGGTTTCCATGTAAATCTCTGTGTATTGTGTCGTTGTGTGCCTGTGTAGTGTATTTTCAGCATCGTTTGATCTTGTGGTTTTATGAATCAATTCTCAACAGATAACTCTTTCTTGTTTTTTTTCTATTCTTTCTTCTCCCAATCTAATCATGTATAGTCAATATGTTTTTTCTTTATTGATTCAATGATGTTGTAATGGTAACAGATTGGTTGTGTAAAACATATTCATATGTGTATGAGATCAATACCTCATTTGACATATATTTGATATGTGATTCGTGTCGTATGCATACGAGGTTAATACCTCAATTGCGTATTACGTTCACATACATATGTTACATATGCGTATGAGATCAATACCTCGATTTCTAAGTAAATAATATGCTTTTGGTGTCATATGCGTAAGAGGTCAATACCTCAATTGTGTATTACGATTAACCGTTATTTTTGGATGTTTCGTGTGTGTAGAGGCTATATGCCTTGATTACGTATCTCAAGATTACATCATTATTGGTTATTTGATGTTACAATTTTTTTAATGTATGCACATGTCGTCATGCATATATGTATTTGATCGTATATATGTGATAAATATACATATGTGTATATTAGTTATTACGTGATTTTTTTTCTGTGCTTTCTTCTCTCAATCTAATAATGTATAGCCAATATGTAATTTTTTTCATTGATTCAATTATGTTGTAGTGGTATTAATTGATTGTATAAAACGTATACATATGTGAATGACATGAATACCTCATTTGACATATATTTGGTATGTGATTTGTGTCATATGCATATGAGGTTAATACCTCAATTGCGTGTTATGCTCACATACATATGTTGTGTATGCGTATGAGGTCAATACCTCGATTTCTATGTAAATGATATGCGATATTTCTCGTATGTGTAAGAGGTCAATACCTCAATTGCGTATTGCGTTCACCCTTATTTTAGATGTTTCGTGTGCGTAGAGGCTATATGCCTTGATTACGTATCTCGATTACATAATTCGTTAGCTATGTGATGTTACGATTTTTTTAACATATGCATATGTAATCACATGTATACGTATTTAATCTTATGCATGTGATAAACATAAATATGTGTATATTATTGTTTATTACGTGATTTTATATATCGAACATTGTCCTTTTCATGGAAAGGATCTTGGTGGCCATCCTCACATTTTTGTGAGAATGACATAGTCATCATCCCTTTTTCAACAATTTTTTTTGTAGACATCCCCGTTGGTCACTTCGATTTCGTTACGTAACGAAATGAGCATAGCCACAATGATGTTGAGAACGTTGGGCTTGACCCACTTCATGTGAGGTCGCTCCTATGACACACATATCCAACATCCCTCCCTCATTACATGGATACGATGCCACCATGAGATCATTCTTACGAAAGGCATTCATGATGATGTAACCATGTGATGGGCCACGTGGACCTAGTATAAAAAGAGGGCTCATTTGGCTTGACCATTAGGTTGCACTTCGGCGTATGCCATCATAATTATGAGACTTGAGGTTAGGTAACATACCAACATAGTTTGTGGTAAACAAGGGGGAAATAATGACACTTGACATATATGGTTCTTTTAAAAAACATATATGGGCAAATGTCTCGCATATCTCTTATGCGCATAAAACATTACATTCTTGATACATATGACTATAACACATGTTTAGACTTTAGGTATAAGTGCACTTTGGGGTCCTCGTAATAGGACTTAAAGAGCCGAAACCACATTCGTGGGCATAGAAACATTGTTTATTGTTAGCATGTTTTCGTGTATAAACTATTCATGATGCGAACATACATGGTCGACCCTCGGGGAGCCGCCGTGAAAAACATGCAGAGGGTCGACCCTCAGGGAGCACTATGAGATTGCCGAAGTTGGGACATACGACTCATAGTCCAAACTTCAGCAATCTCATAGTGCTCTCGAGGCACGTATCATTGGTTCAGATATGGGGAATACAATCCACCGTAAGTGATCACACTTATTGGGTGCACTTGGCTGATGGAAGAGTAGAGTACATCAGCGCGGCGATTCATTCATTAGGAATTTCTATTGATACTTATATAGAGGAAGTAGACTTCCATGTAATGAATCTTTGAACCACTGATGTAATATTGGGTTATCCCTGGTTTTATAATAAAAAGTCTTCTTTTTCTATTGATTGGGTTCACCATTCCATCTCTTTTGTACTGAACGATTGTATTCATTTTATTCAATGTGTAAATAAACAATCTCTTTCGATTGTTTCCTCTCCATCAATATCGGAGTTGTCTTGTCTTGTGATCCGAACATTCACGTTTATAATATCGATAATGTCTTGGGTCAATTATCATATTTTGAACAACAACTCGATGAAATCTTAAATGATTTTCCTGATGTTTTTTGAAGTGAACTACTACATGGGTTACCTCCTAAATGTAATATAGACCATTGTATAGATATTGTACCTGGTGTTGCACCAATAACTATACCTCCTTATCGCTTAAGTCAATCCGAAGAGGATGAGGTACCTAAGCAACTCAAGGACTATTTACGAATGGGTTATATACGTTATAGTAAATCTCCATGGGGTGTTCCTGTTCTCTTGGTAAAAAAGAAAGAGGGCACCTGGTGTATGTGTATTAATTACCAATGCTTCAATAAAATGAGGATCAAGAATTCATATCCATTACCCCGAGATGACGATCTAATTGACTGTCTTGATGGAGCTCGGTATTTTACGAAACTTGATCTCTGTACGGGCTACCATCAAATTCGTATAAATGAGGAAGATGTTCCTAAAACGGCATTTCGTATGCACTATGGCCATTACGAGTTTGACCAATGCTCCAGCCACATTTCAACAAGAAATGAATGACATTTTTCAAGAACAACTTGGAAAATTTGTCGTTATTTTCTTTGATGATATTCTAGTTTATAGTCATACATTAGAAGAACATGCTAAGCATGTCCGCTTTGTTTTACAAACATTGCGTGACAAACAGTTTTACACGAAGATCTCAAAATGTGAGTTCTTCAAGAAATCAATTACTTATCTTGGACATCTCATAACCGAACAAGGAATTGATCCTTCTTGCATCGACAAAGTCAAACCTTGGCCCACTCTTCAGAATATTTGAGAAGTTCGATCATTCCTTGGTTTTGTCGGGTTTTTGTGAAAATCTCTTCGTAATTACTCCCAATTGACGACACCAATTTACTGATGTTCTCAAAGGTCAAACACATAAGTCTACAAAACTTGTTGTGTGGAATGCTACACTAGACCTCGCCTTTAAGGAACTCAAGGACTTAGTGTGCAAGGCTCCTTCACTTCTTTTACTAGATCCTTCAAAACCTTTTCAGGTTGAAACTGACGCAAGTGATTATGCTATAGGTGTTGTCTTATATCAAGATGGTAAACCAATAACATTTGAGAATAAGAAACTTGATTCTGCTCAGTTTCGATATACCGTTCAAGAAAATGAGTTATTTGCAATTATTCATGTGCTCAAGACATGGCACCATTATCTTTATGGAAATAGTTTTGTGGAAACTACGGACCATGAGTATGTGAAATATTTTTGTGACCAACAAGACCTGAAGGGTCATAAGGCACGATGGGCAAATCTCATCCAAGACTTTGATTTTTCCATATGATATCATAAAGGTTCCATGAACACTGTCATTGATGCATTAAATTGCATCCGTGAAGTTAACATGCTTAGCTTCACTGAAATAACATAAGATCTTTATGATCACCTTCGAGGAAAGTATCCTGATTACAGTTATTTTATGAAATAATGAGCAAGAGTTGAGTTTGGAATAGACATCACCACATCCTCGAAAGAATACTTCCACATTCCTAACGGTTCGCTCTACGGTAATGGGAAGGTTTGTGTTCCTAATTTACCTGTATACGGGTAAGTGCGCTAATTTAGCCCCACGATTTTGTGGACCTTTTATAGTCCTCAAACGGGTTGGTTCATCAACCTATCATCTCGCTCTTCCTGATGGCGTTGAAATCTATCTAGTTTTTCATGTAAGTCGTCTAAGAACTTTTCGGTTCTAGCGACAATACACTGACAATTGAAACTCTGGTTACTTCTAAAGAATTATCTTCTAAACCACATGTACCAGAAAGAATTCTCGATGTTAAAACAAAAAAATTGCGTTCTAAAATAATCTGGGAATTTAAAATTAAATGGATGGATAAGTCTCTTGAAGATGCCACATGGGAACGTGAAAATACTCTTAGAACTAACTTCCCTAACTTTCCATTGCAAGAGTGCAATGTTTTAAAGAGGGGGGAATATGTTACGGGTGTGACCATATAATATCCCGTGGTGAGAATTTACCGTAGTATTCTATACATGTGGATGACATGTGAGGGTTAAATGAGAGTGTAAAGAAAGGGAGGATTACTTTTAATCGTCGGGATTGAGACAATCCATTAGGCCAAATGTGAACTTGCCTTGGGGTCTTAGGTCTAGCTATAAATATGAGGCCTAACTACCCTCATTGGACAGATTGTCGACTACGTTGAGACTTTGACATTATAGTGGGTCAACTCTTGTAGCGAGCGCGCCAGCACCAAGTACGACTCAACACCACAACGGTGTTATGGGACGCCGATCAAGGCTCGAGTCCGTCTCGATCCCTTTGCTAGGGGGTGGTCGGGTGGATCGGCACCCTTCTTTCTCTCTCTCCTTTCTTATTTATCTATCTTTTATCCTTATCATATGCTGACATTAGATCATAACTCTAACAGGAGGGCTATGATGTAGGAGGGGGATCGGGGAAACTCATGGGACAAGAAGTTAGTGGACAGCCTAAGGTGAGGGGGAAGATGTGGATGCTTGGATGTGGAGGACTAGTACCCCGCATCTCCACCAATATGTGAAATGCACATAAGAGATCAAAACCAGTCTAGTTAGCTTTTTACTTTTTACTCAATTTATAGTCGATACAAAGGACCTACCCATTTGGGTTGGCTTAGCTAAAAAGAGTGTGCTAAAAGAGTGGGTCGGCTTAGGTACATGCATCCTAAAAAGGGTGTGCTAAAAGGGTGCCACAAAGGAACACATGCACACCATAGTACCTTACTTAAGGATAACTACTCAAGTATGGCTCAACAATTGCACCTCCTTTTTTCCCCTCAACTTTCTAGGGGAAACTATGGAATGTAGGGGTTGAACACATGAGCTTTTGTTCTCTATTGAACAACCTTCCCAATTGAGGTACATCCATCTAGCATATATATGTTCTCTACGTCGGTTGAACACATGAGCTTTTGTTCTCTATTGAACAACCTTCCCAATTGAGGTACATCCATCTAGCATATATATGTTCTCTACGTCCAATCTTTTTGTCTCAATTGATGGAGGGAGAAGAAGGTAGAGAAAAGTGGAGCAATAGTTGACTTACTTGAGGGGATAGAAAAGGGAGGAGAAAATATTACTATAATATGTGTGTGTGTATCATCTATTGTATCATATCGAGATTCATAGTTTGATTTATTTATTTTTGCTTGTAAAAAAAAAGGCCAAAAACTTGCATGATGGCCACCAGAAAACAACAGTGAGCACAAGTATATTAGAGCATATTATTGTCTAGCATATTATGTGCCCACTCGGTGTGGAAGGGTGATTAATTTTGTTTCAGAGAGGCACCCTCATTGGGATCTCCATTTGTGGGGAAGAGTTGTACTATATCATGATGCAAGTCCCAACTAGGAATCATTTACACAAACACACACACATTGATAGAGAGAGATAGAACCATAGCGGTGAAGAAGAGAATATGTCGAGATGGGATGTGATCTAGGTCTCCTCTATAGGAACATTGTGTGGATGAGTACTAGAGTCTAGACGATAGCCATTGAGTAAAACTCACCTTCACTTGTTGACATGTTCTTGTTATGGTTCAACATAACGATAAATTTCTATAAAGTTTATGGCATTTTTTCCAATAACTTCCTATTTTTTTACTTCATGCATGTTTCAGGATTGGAAAAATGAGAAGTCACTAATACTACGTTCACACTCATCATTTAACAAGAAGATGAGTTCTACAATATCTAAAATTGCCTATATATCCCAATGATTTCAGAACATTTTGTACTTTCTTTATCATAACATTATTCATCTTAATGGGAAGCAGACAATGGTTTTTGAATATTTAGGGTTGTGGTTAATGCTACAAGCACTACCCTTTCATTGCTTTACATGTGAATTAAACAAACTCCTCGACGGCAATTAAAGACCATACATCTACTATCTACAAATTTAATTTTACAAGTAAGCAACAAACATTCATTTAAAATTGTTGAAATTATGTTTTGTCGAGTATCTCATACTTGAAGAATTTTACTAAAAAACATTTGAAATTTCAGAAGTATTTATGTGTTTGCATTATAAAGTTTATATGAAGCATATGGTACAACCTTGTTTTAAGATTGAAAAAACAATTATTGCTCTATCATTAAGAAGAACTTGAATGAAAGAACTTATACTCACATTAGACAAGGTTCATTCATTCCAGGGAGCCATACCTATACTAGGGCTCATTAACTATGTTTTTGTTTGAACCAATGAAAAGGCATGCAATTCAAGAAGTTGGCCAAAATGCATCACTAGTGAACCCCTATTTATGTATGGAATTGAATTCCACGTAAATTTACTTTCAAGCTAGAGAAATGTATAGATTCTTAGTATAAATGAGATCACAGACTTTATGTCAAGTTTTCATATTTTTAGCCAAGTAAATAATACATACTCTTCCTTCAATTTCCACAAACTTTTTTCGCATTTTACATTCGATTTTCAAACATAGCAAATGGTAATAATAACTCGAAACAATAAACACACTCATAGATTTTTTACAATTTTGGTTGGGAATACCCAATAGGTGTGAATCAAATCCCATACCAAAAAGTACATAAACTTTCTACTACCTAGTAGCTACCTATAGTTTTGTACAATTTTGTCAATTTGGAACAAACTGTTTTCCGAATAAGGTTCTCCATTAGTAGGGTTCACTAATAAAGTGTTGTATGCACTATCTAATACGTTACATTCATGCGTGAGGGCCATACAAAATAATGGTTTCAATAATGTAGTAAGCTTACCACAATTGTGACCCTATGATAGAGCTATGTGCAGAAATCCAATGGTCCCAAGTCTAATGTTGACCACCATAGTTTTTGCATGTTCTTATAAACCAACACCCTTAGAAAATACATGGGTATGCTATTCAAGCAAGATACATAGTTTGTGCACTCTTTTAAATTAATGATAGTTAGTGACATGAGCATCAATGTGTGCATGCCAATAGTCACATGAAAGCATGATTATGACCCCATGAAAAGTGATGTGCACGGCTCAATGCGGAGCCTATTATCTAACATTTTTCTTTGAATCAAAACATTGGCGTAAATTCCATCATCAAAATAGAGAAAACACACTTACGCAGTATGGTAAGGATGTATATGACCCCATGTAAACCTACTTGGAATCCACAATCAAAACAATCTTTGGGGGACCCATTGTGAGACTCAAAAACCATCCATCATCACAACATTTGTGTTGAATCATTGTCATCAAAACAAGATGCCATGAATTAGGTTTAGCGTGCATATCATCACCCTGTGGTCAAGTTATGTGTGGTAGAGCTTTCCTTCGAACACTACTTGAAAACTAATCATCACAATACTCAAGTCAAGAACTTATTGCCAAAGATTAGGCCAAAGCACAATTGGAGCCAATGGACACCTCGGTTGCCCTTGAAAACTACAATTTGAGCAATGAAAAGCACAAATTAACAAAGTGGTCAGCCGCGCATCTTTTGCATCATCAAAATGAAGTTGTGTGCATCACGCTAAGCTTATGTATGACCCATGAAAGCCCCGTGTGCGTAGAATGCAAGCACTTTCCATGGGAACTCATCATCATCATCATCATCATGAGAACAAGTTGCATGAATGAGGCCAACGAGAAACTATATGATTGGAAACCCATAAGTAAAGTCATGTATTACATTGAGCAGAGCAGCATGAGATGTGCAAGGGACCTCTGCCTACACATGACAACACAACATTGTCTAGGCGAGGGATACACTTTTCCTAGGGGGGGCGTGGGTGGGTTTCGGGATCTCAATCTGAGAAGACAAGTCTGTAACAACTTCTCGATACTTATGAGGCTTTGAAAGGAACGCGGAAAGTGTGGCCCCCCTTGTGAGACAAATAAGCTTCATGGGCACCCACCCTTGCCTCCCAAGTCAAGTCTCGAGCTCAAATCCTAACAAAACCAAAAAAAAGGACCCTTAATAGATAGACACATAGATATAGCTCTTCTTTCCTTCGAAGACTTTCCCCCCTTCTCTTTCTCTCAAGTCTATCTCTAATCTCATCTCCCTGTTCTGTAACTTGTAACCCTAATCCTATCTCCCTTTTCCTAATTTAAAATCCGCATCTCATCCGTCTGGGAAGAACCCAAATCCAAATTTTCTCTATTTTTTTTACCCATATTATTGGATGAAATCCATTTCCAAGTCGCAATTCCATTCAATCTAGTCCAAAACAAACCTTAAGAAAACCAAGTGGATATCTCCAACCCTCTGAAAACCCTAGCACTCTGACTGATTGAAGGAGGAAAATCCCTAATTCAATCCGGTGTATTAAAAATAAAAAGAAGAAAACCCGTACTGCAAATTACGATATAGATAAGCAGATGGTCTTTGCTTTTGTTCCTGGTTTAGTCTCCGACATTAATCCAAAGTATGTAGTAAGAGATAATCTATATGACGATATAGTTGTTTTCCAGTTCGGCAAGAAGGGTCAAGATCCAACCATCATAACTGTCAACTGTCTCGATAAGGTCGGTCTCGTGGCGGACCTTACTCGGACCATTCTCGAATTTGGACTTGATGTGAATCGTGCAGGTAACCTTTGTGTTTTTGTATTAACTTAAATAGTTTATGCCAAATGGAATTCTCAACCAAATGATCTGTTATATTGATAATGTGCGATTTAATTCGTATGTGTGGGCTTTTCTTTCGATTAATTTTTAACTGTTTTGTGACTTCTCTCGTTTATTTTCATTGATTCACATCTGTTATTGTTCGATTTCTTCATGTTTGGTGTCATTCTTCTAGTTTGAATCCATTGTTTCATGATACATGTTATTTTCCGTTTTGTTTGATCCCATTGATTCACATGTGGTATTGATTGATAGGTTCAGGGTTTGTGGTCCATTTGTTTGTGAATTGGTGATCTCATTCCATTGAATCCCAGGCGTGATTTCATCTCATTGAGTTCATGCGAGTATCGGGCATAGATTCACATGCATTGTGATTTCATATCATTAACTTTATAAATATGTATTTTTCATGTATACACACTCATATTGATTTGTATAATGTGTTTTCCATTTATTGATTCCGATGCTTTTCATTTTGCTGATTCATATATGTGATTTCCCTTAACTGTCTATCAATCTATAAGTGATTATCTTTTGTGGATTCATTTATCTAAAGTTCAATTTCAGACTTTTGTACCGATGTGCCATGGTGTTACATGGTCTTTTGGGTCATCCCGGCTCGAGGTGCAAGCCAAGCCATTGAATGGAGTCATTTGAAGGCACGCCTTACCTCAATATCACCATCTCCATTCCCTCCCATTTTCGTTACCCCCGTACCAGAAATTGAAAGAACGAAGATATGTCTTTTGCAGACTTGGTCGGAAAACCGGCTTGGGCTCCTAAATGGTACCCATTTTCTTATTTCTATGTCTTTCTTCATGTTCTTATATTGAAGGAAAACTTGTGATATGTATAAAACATATGTGAATCTTTATACCTTCATATGTTATATATGATATGTGCTTTTTGGGCGTTTTATTAATTGATATAGTATCTTTTGACATGAATAGACATGACACAGGCTCTCTGGGATCATGAGCTCGACATCGAGAGGTTCAACGCATTAACAACTCCTGATGGAAGTGCTGTCAATATATTTTGCTTCAATGACTCGAGGTTTGACACCATTCCTTTTGTATAATAAGATAGGGGATTGCAAGTTAAGTTCGTGCATTTCCATCAACAGGAAAACCTCACTCCTTCATGTTTGTAACTGGTTATAATTGTATGAAATTAAATGCTAGTTATAAATAATGAATTAGGTTTGATGCCAGTAGCTTGTATAATTAGGAAGTGAGTTAAATTTAAGCATTTCCATTTAAACATGAAAAGCATTGATTGTTGTAATTAAACCATCTACATTTAAAGTTTCTTAAAGATCAATTACGTGAGGCTAAATTTTAAGGATTCTAATATAGAACTAGTAGTAACATTGTTAATGTTTTTTCAATTGAAAGTTACTTCTAGGAAGATGACTAAAGTTGTGTGAAATTTAATGCTAGTTATAGATAATGGATTAGGTTTGACGCCCTTAGTTTGTGTAATTTGGAATTTAGTTAAATTCAAGCGTTTCAATTTAAAGACTTGGAAAGCATTGATTGTTCTAATAAAACCATCTACATTTAAACTTTCTTAAAGTTCAATTACTTGAAGCTAAATTTTAGTCATTCTAATCTAGAATTAGGAGTAACATTGTTAGCTAATTGTCAATTGAAATTTAATTCTAGGAAGATGACTTAAGGCTTGGCACCTTACCCGATAAGATATTAATTTTGAGCTAAATCAATATTTTTCTCTAAATTCACGCAAAAAGCGAGTTAGAGGTCTTGAATGATAATCACCAAGTACATCCTAGACAATGATTTGGAGATTTATCATGAAATTTGTTTTCAGGAACACATTGCACAACAAGAAGAGATGTACCTCAATTTATGAGAGTGTGAAATCAGTATTAGGCCCACATGGTTCATGTAAATTCATCTCAGGAACTATGGATGATGTAGATAAAAGTTCGGAACTAACCTCACTTGATATCCCTACCGAGTTGCTCAATGAGAGATCACCTATAACAATAGTGGACGATTCCACTTCTAAATTGTCCATCAACATCGACAATTCGTTTAGTGCATCACATACCCTTCTCGAAATCAAGTACCATTTTAGAAGAGGCTTTCTTTATGATTGCGTAAGAGTGCTTAAAGATTGCAACTTACAGGTAAAGATTTATTCAAATATCTAGTAGGAGACCTTTTTAGTTGGTTTTTTGCATGTACTGATTTTTGAACATAAAACATGGGGTTAATGTAATTTTATCTTAGAAATCTTGGAATTCATGTACAAATGACTCTGCATTATGCAAAGTTCCAGAGTAAAAACCCTAAAATATCTCATTAATAGATCATTTCAACAATTTTTAGTTATTACTATTATTCTGGTTAAATATTATGGACACCTCCATCCTTATGTTTTATGCCACTTGCATAAGGCAATCAAATGTATATTATGTTCCAGTAAAATTATTCTTTTGAAATAAAGACAGACATAAACAGACATTTGCGTAATTTATAAGGTTAGAAATAGCCTACTTGCATGTAGATGGCTTTTTTGAGACAATATATCATTGGTTCATTTCTTTTCCATTTGTTCTTTTTGGGCTACAGATTGCACATGGCCGTTTTTCGAGATTGATAGATGGTGTAGTGGAGCTTGAGTTATTAATATCACAAGCAAATGGATGTAAGTTGTGTGATCCTGACAAACAAACAGCTTTACGAGAGAAATTGGCCTCGGATATATGTGACCCTGTAAGGATAATGCTTCTCAATAAAGGTCTAAATATGGAGCTCTTGATTGCATCCACAACAGAGAGAAATGGAAAAGGCCGGCCACGTCTTTTATATGATGCTACATTAGCCTTAAAGATGTTGGAAATTTATTTCTTCAAGGTATAGAAAATCAATTTATCATTGACTTTTTTTTCCATTTGTTTCAACCAAGTGTTCCAATGGTTGTCTTTTTTTTGGCAGGCTGACAATGTAGATGTTCCCTATAATGATAGGCGATGGGAGATATGTAGGTTCTTGTTTGTTGAACCTTTAGAACTTCGAAATAAGAGTCGAATTGTCGAAAGGGTAATGGATGTGCTTGTGGGCCGAGCAACTTCCAAAATGTAAGTAATTGTTCATACATTCAGCAAGTCAACAAACCCTTTTATATAGAATAACTATATATTGTAATATAGATTCTTTTAGAGGAAGAATTTTAGGTGAGAAACATTGATATTCTTTATTAGATTTGTAAATTCTTTATTACATTTGTAAATTCTTTCAATGTGGATCATAAGGTTCGTGAAGTTTCCTTTCCTTGTCTTTCATAAGCTTCAATGGAAAGCTCACACATGAACAAGATTTTGATGTAGATTATATGATATGATATAAGGAGCATTAAGCAATTTCTTTACTATGCTTTGAGATTTATGTATGTATATATAATGCTTTCATTGTAAATCAACCACATGTTGTTGACAAAGGGGGAATAAAGGAGATGTAATTTACTCATGTTGTGAATCGACAATTCTTTGAATAAGTTTTTTATTCTATTATGATGCTTGGATGATGATTGTTTCTATGCATAAACACTTCTTTATGTCATTTGTCTTGAGGAAGAAAGATGTTTCTTCCTAATACATTTCTACATATTTTCTTTATTGTTGTGATGTGGTTCATGAACAATGTATGAACTTTATTAATTGTTTCCTTTAGTTCATTCAACAATAACAGGATTGCCTCTTCAAGAGTGATAGAAAAGCAAATGAATGAGAGAGGAGTAGACAAATATAGATATAATAACTTAGTGTGAATAAGATATTGTCATGTCAAATAGAGAGAGAGAGAAAGAAAGAAAGAAAGAAAGAAAGATATATTAACGTCTTTGAAGAGGCCAAAATGGCCTATAAGACCGAATAAGAGATTACCTCTTAAATGTTTTCTCGTCTTTGAGAACAAATCAAAATAAAGTAAATATAAAAGTAAATAAGATGAAAAGAAAAGAGACGAGAGAATTTGGTTTTTGGCACATGCGAGATTCTCAAGTTAGGTATATTGTAGTTTTTGTCTCAGAAAGATCTCTATCATAGGTCGATCCAGAATGGAAATGTCTCCAAAGCGAGGGAAGCACCAGAGAGAGAGAGAGAGAGGCGTTGTCTTTCTTTTTATGGGCACCATCATCTCATATAGAGCATTGGAATTCCTTCCAAAAGAAGATTATTACATTGGCATGGATGTAGGGATTGTGCTTTATATTTAACCAATCGTTTCTTTTGGGGTCAAAGAGGTGGATCAATTGTTTCTTTTGGGCCAGGATTATCCGACTAGAGTTTTGCTTCTAGTGTCGAACCTATCTTGGTCTTACCCCATCTCCATAGTCCTCTGATTAGTCATGGGCGCCGATTCATGATCATGCTTATCTCTAACTTCAAAAGATTCTGGAATTTGAAGATTTTCCTTTGATCAACCAGATTGCATCAGATTATGCATGCGGGCCTTACTTTGTTGATGCCAATCTTTCTCTTTCTCTTCATCTCAGGAACCAGTTCTTTGTGAGACTTATCCCATCTCTCTTCCTCTTTGTTGGGCATATCTTCTTTTTCCATCTGGTGCTCCTCTATCTTTTCTTTCTGCATCAAGCATAGGAACGTGTATTATCATCATGTGCCAAGCTTGTGTTGGATTACCTTGGATCTCATCTTTTAGGAGCACAATCTAACTCAGTCTTATTTTTGTTCTCATCTTCAGATGTTGTGCATTTGTCAGGCTTACTTTGGACATTCTCTATTTCAGGTTCGTAGCCAATGATGTCATTTACCTTCTTCAAGTGCTCCTCAGTCTTGATACTCATTTTCTACTTAGAATATTGAGTGATTTTAAGGCCTAGATCCATTGAGAATTGTCACAACTTGTCAAGACCTAGTGTCTTTATAAAAATATCAACCACTTACTCCTTGTTGATGTCTTTCGCCAATATCAACTCACGGATATAATAATTGTGCACTTAGATTTGTAAGTCTCTGTATGAAACACTAGATTCTTTGTGTGATGGATGCTATTGAGATTGTTGTAGTGGATGATGAGTATTGGCTTGTTTATTGATTTGCTGAAGTCTTTCTGAAGTCTTTTCAGTCGTATGACTTTACATGTAGCTATGGTTGTGCGCCTATACTCTGCCTTCGTGCTTGAAAGATCCACTTTTGGTTATTTCTTGTTGCCCAAGGAGATTGATCCACATTTGAGTGTCAACATAGATATTGTTGTAGATCTCCTATTGAATGAATTGCATGGCCGATCAATACTCATGAACCCATCAAGTCAAAGTAGTATTATATGGTTGTAGAAGATACCGCGATCGAGTGTCATGGGTGGTTTTGCATGAATTGATCAAGTAACTGACCTATTTAAATAGACAAAACTCCCAATTATATGTCAATCTTGTGTAGGCTCACATAACTTGCCGGAGTATGCATGCACTTAACTTCATGTTTTATCTTGAACTTTTCTGAAAGCATCTCTTTTATCTTTGTGTCTCGATCAAGCTTTCTCCAATGATCACAAGGTCATCGACATTCAAAATAAATAAGAGTGGGTTTCAAAGATTGTTTTGAATATATGTAGTGAAAGTCAATGTTGTGAAGATACAATGTGATCTTCCAAAGATTGTTTTGAATATATATAGTGAAAGTCAATGTTGCTCGAGTCTATAGAGTGGTTTTTTCAATTGACAAACCGCGTTCAGATGTTTGCTTGATTCGACACTGGGTGGTTGCAGCATGTAAACTTCTTCCTCGAGGTTGCCTTGGAGGAACTCGTTCTTTATGTGCATTTGGTGCAAGTGCCACCATTTCGCTACTATGAGCGCAATTATAGAGTCCTCATGATAGTCATTTTTGCCACTATGGCAAAAGCTTCCTCATCGCCTTGATCCAGTGGGGATCTTGGGGAACTTTGGTTTAAGCCCATCTTCTTTATCTACCACAACATTCATCATGAATGGATAATGATGCACCATGTGATCATTGTACCTAAACGTTACTCATGAGTTCTTTGCTTGGATTGATTGAAGAAAGATTTTCATTGGCCACCTCTTGGGCTATCTTTACTCTTAGTGTCCTCACCATGGTTGTTTACTTACCCGTATTTAACATTTAAATACGTATAGTACCTCATCATTTGTATAATACGTACTATACCTCAATGTTGTTCAGTCAAATATCATGTACATTTGTCCAATACGGTATTTAACGTATTTATCAAAAACAGGTATAATATGTGTTTATAAAGAAAATGTAAGTAAAACCCAAACAAAAAGCAAAAGAAAAAAAAGATTTTAGTGAAAAAGAAGCCAAAGGAAGGAAGAAAGAAGAATAGAAGAGATGACAATGAAGAAGATGAAGAAGAGAAGAGAAACCTATCATGAGTGTGATAATTGTAGAGGATTCTTCAATCTATGAAGGCATAATTGTAAATAATTACAATTTGAAGTAGAACATCGTGATACACACTTACACTGATTTATAGAATAAGGAAATGTCGACATCCATATTACTACAAGTATTTTAGGATGTGAAATATTCAAATATCTTATATGCATTTTAGGATGTAGAACTATATTGTACATCACAAAATTGTGTAAACATAGATGGTTTTTACAATATTATAGATATTTTTTAGAAAGGTAAATATTTTTCAAATTCTAGAAGTATTTAACGTACTATATGTAAAATACGTATTTTACGTATTTTATAAGTATTTAACATATTAAAAATATGTATTTAACGTATTTTTAAATTGGGAGGTACTATACGGGTATTAATACGTTAAATACATATGGTATTCGTACCGTACCTAACGTACCTAACAACCTTGGTCCTCACTATATGCATACCATACTCATTGTTGCGCCATATTGAGTGATTTGAGTAGTCACCCAAGGCCATGCTCTTGGCCTCATGCTCAGGCATCTTACCCTTTCTTTGTTCTTTATGGATATCTTATTCTCTGATTTCTCGACAATATCCAAGGTTCGGTTAGTTGGATTGAGCATGAAATCTCTAACCAAAATGGCACTCAACTTATCTTCTTCACTCTCTAGAGCCAAGTTGGATCTATTCACCTCAAGCACGACAGGGGTCACTGGTACCTGGGTCACGTGTGTACCATAGTGTTGCTTAATCAAATAGCACATCTTGAGTTATTTATTAATTCCATGTGGTGGGGTTAAAAAACTTATACTCATTTTGCTCAAGTGAGTCATTGAATCATCTTCCCCAACTTTAGATTGAGACTCCTCTTCCCGTATGGTATTTGCACTTTTGCCATGTTGTGAAAAACTTTTCCATGTGCAAAAGCTTAGGTTTTCTCCTAAAATACTTAACATGAGGGGTCATGTTGTGGAGACATCAGTCATGCACCAATTGATGAAATACAAGGTGATTTATCCCACATCTTTCGTAGTATACAACGTGACCTTGACACACATCTTTCACAGTATACAAAATCTACCTTTAAGCTGTAGCTTTTCAATTGCATATGGTTCTCATTGACCATCGAGATGGATTGTAAGTAAAAAAAGCTCTTGTGGTTGTCCCTTGTTGCTATATATGGTGATCCAAAAGGCACCATACTTTTGTTCGATCCATAAAGCTCAATTCCTAAGCTTCTATCCTCGATGTATACCTTATCTACTCTCTTTTGATTGGCTTGAAGTTTTGTGACCTTTATGTGTTAAAACGTTTGGTGAAAAAGAGTTCTTTCTCTCATAATGAGAGGAGTTATTTGTTGAGATTACCAAAAATCAATGATGAAAGAGTATTGAAGGTTTCATTATGAGAAAATGAAAGGGCAATCAAGCTCAACATGTTTCAAGTAATGAGATCTCTAGTTATGGTCTAATTGTGATTTAATACATTACCTTGCCTCAATGTGGGCCAAAGGGTGTGTGAAAAAGGCCAACATAGTTTTAGGTAAAGTGGGTGGCAGCAAATGAGCAAGGGGCATGTGAGGCAAATACAAGGTTGTGAGTATGCAAGACTTCATGGGACATGTTGGGTGACGACACTAGGATCATGGAGGCAAACCCTATTTTTATACAAAGTATGGAGCCCTATCTCTTAGAGCATAGACACAAATCCCATTTGTATACAAAGTATGGAGTCATATCTCATGGAGCATAGACAAAAACCCCATTGGTATCTCTAGGACCATGGACACAAACCCCATTTGTATAAAGAATATGAAGCCATATCTCTTGGAGAGCTCGTGGAGCCACTGGAGTGGAAGTTGTCTACACAAATGAACTTGGTGTAGATGTCCTAGGAAAGGCACAAATGCTCATATTGACCATTTCTCTCTCTCTCTCTCTCTCTCTCTCTCTCTCTTGTTGAAAACAGACAATTATATTAATAAATGTGTGTAAAAAACACTACTTACAATGGGTGTGACAATGGATTATGGTTACCCATTAACTACACTACACGGGTAGTGGAACATGTTGAATTGCCAATAGGCAAGACGAACACTACATTGAGGAAAGAATTTCCACTTGCTCCAATAAAGAAAATTGCCACATTAGTACTCCCTTCAACTTTCGTAGATATGCTTTCACTCCATGTCTACCATCAAATACAAAAGCGTTGCGCATGTTCCAATTATGTCGCAATCCCCAATATCTCAGAAATAGAAAAACGATCTCCATCTCTGATATTTTGGGTCAACTTGTGTAAATTGTGCAAACATCCACTGTCTAGGAGTCAAATAACACTGTGATAAAACTTGCCAAATTTGAGAAATGTAATTCCAAATCTGACAAGCAATCTAACATTGTATAAATCAATGAGTACTATATCTTCCATTTGAACAATGCAAAAAAAGAAATTACCCATTGATAGTCGATGACACTTTAGAGCTAATCCCAAAGGAAATCCTCCAACCAAAACTCTCCAAATGAAGACCTTTGCTATAAGTGGCAATTTAGAATGCCAACTACGTTGTAAGATTTGCCACCACCCATGATCAGATTTGTGTATTTTCCATTCTTCTTCAGCCTTAGATGATAACCATCCAAGAGACTTAGCATAGCAACCATACAAAAGATTAGTAGCCACTTGTAACAGTAAACACCAATCAATCCATGGTTGTTCTCCTGTTTGTAGAGGTAAGGGACCTTGCATCAATGCAATATTTTGTAGTTGTTGCCAAATAAACCTAGAATTAGGCGGGATGCATAATAATTGTTGCGCTTCAACAAACTCCAAAATTCTTTGAGATGGATCCTCAACTATATCTCCCACCTCTTTGACCCCCAAACGAAACAAACAATTAAATTGAGAGCACAATCTCTCCTTTCCTGGACAACATAATAATCGAGAAGATAAAAGTAACTCTTTTTGCAAAGAATTACAATGCTCTCTACTAGATGATGGTTTCCATACACATAACAAGAGTGCTTCTTGCCATGAGGTAACCGAGTGTTCAACACATGAAAAGCCCGGAATATTAAGTGAAATACATCCATTTTGTAATTGCCACCATGAAGCCTTAATCGTTGTCCTCCCATGTGTTAAACCCTTGTTCTCAATGAAATATTGAACAATAGATATCCATGGTTGTGAGTTTGAGCACATGTCTTGTAATAATGAAAATCTACGAACCATCATATGCATAGATAAGTTCAATATTCCAGCTCTCCCCAAGCGCTTAGGTGTTGCTAGATGATTCCACGTAACCCAAGTGATTCCCATCTTATCCCTCTTCTTCCACAACAAATATTGAAGAGGTTGCAAAACAGAATGCAAAGCCTTCTTTGTCCATGGCAACAACGACAAGTAATATAATATGATGGGTTCCATAGTACATTGTACAACCTTCAAGCATACATGAAATGACCAATATTGTCACTTCCAATAAATGAATGTATCCCTTAACTTACTAGACATCCATTCAATCAATTGACCATTTGTAACATTCATTCCTAACAGATAGCACAAGTGTCGAAAAATAGAGCCTTTCTTCACCATGGATCCTTGCCATCCTAAACATTCCAAATTCCTTTCAATACATGATATGAGACTAAACTTCCTCCAATTAATATGTGGAAGAATATGTGCGGAAGCTTTGACAAAAACAGTTACATCGGATAGCAACAGAGAGTAAACACAAGTTTAATGCAAGCTTAGAATACACAGTTCACGGGAGAGATAGAGAGAGAGCAGAAAGCATAAACTCGATTCAAAATAATAACAGTCTGTAACATTCTGTACATACAATGTGCTCAGTGAGCACTTTTATACAAGTCCATGAAAGGACTGACAGAAGTACTGATAGGTACTTCAATGCTCATACGAGTGACTGGTACTGACTCCAAGGAATCTTCCTATGTACTAGGCTAGATTCGTAGGTATTGCGCACCTAGTGCACTGGAAAATTACCGCAACTAGTCTACGCCTAGGGGTTTGGTGAAGATATCGTCCACCTGCCGATCCATCGGAACATACACCAATTCCACTTCACCGAAGAGAACGCGCTCTCGGACAAAATGATAGTGCACCTCGATGTTCTTAGTCCGGGTGTGAAAGACGAGGTTCTTAGCCAACTCGATGTTGCTGAGGTTATCAAAATAGATCACCATTGGATCAAATACCTCCACCTACAGATCCTTTAGGAGCCTCTTGAGCCATATGGCTTCGCCTGTCGCAACAACCGCTCCTCAGTACTCGGCCTCAGTGCTCGACAATGCAATTGTCGGCTGCTTCTTACTGCTCCAAGCGACCGCGGCACTTCCAAATGAAAATGCATAACTGGATGTAGACCTACGGTTGCCGACATTTCCAGCCCAATCAACATCTGTGTAGCCAACAAGTTGTCCAACTACACCGGTCTGATACAGCGACCCCCTGTCCTTAGTGCTGCTAACATATCACAGGATTCGGTGCGCACACTTAAGGTGCTCCATGGTCGGATGCACCATAAATTGACTGATCAAACCGACCGGATAATTGAGGTCCGGCCGGGTGATGGTCAGATAGATAAGGCTTCCGACTATCTGTTAGAACCTTTTTGGGTTGCATTCCGTCATACCGAATTTGAAGAGCATACTCAGGAGTCAACACATAATGCCGCTAATTGATAAGTATGCCCTCTAGGGTGCGGATCACTTCGATCCCGAGGAAGTAATGAAGGTCCCAAAGATCCTTCATGTCGAACGATGCCGCAAGTTGGGACTTGATGCGACTAATTTCGTCTAGGTCGGCGCCGTCGATGACTAAATCATCAACATAAAGTAAAATAATAATCGGCCTGTTTTGACCTTGCCGGATGAAGAGAGAAGAGTTTGATTTTGAAGGAGAAAACCCCATCTGACGCAGTCTCTATGTGATCTTCGCATTCCAGGCGCGCAGGGCTTGCTTGAGTCCATAGTGGGACTTCTTCAATCGGCACATTGCTGATGTATTCATATCGGACTGAAATTTGGGGGGCTAAACATTATAAACTTGTTTCGCAAGATCACCTTGGAGGAACATGTTTTTCACATCCATCTGATGTAGATGCCACCCCTTTGCCACTGCCACCGCAAGCAGGACACAGATGGTCACCTGAGTAGCCGACAAGGATGCACTTCTCCGACTTTGGATCCAACTTTCTCCGCTTGTCATCCGGCACATGCACATATGCAATGCTACTGAATATCTTAAGGTGTCTTAAATTCGGCTTCAGCCTGAAATAAAGCTCGTGTGTTGACACCTTATCCCCGATTCGGTTTTGGATGTAGACAACTGTCCGAACCGCTTCAACCTTGTAGAACTTGGGCATGCTCTTCTCTTCCAGCATTGTCTGTGCCGCCTCCACAATTGACTGGTTCTTCCTTTCGGCCACACCGTTTTGTTCCAATATGTATTGGTAGTTGTATTCCCTCCGAATTCCTTTTTGTTGTAGATAACTGTTAAATTGGCTGGAAAAGTATTCTTTTCCGCCATTCGACCGCAGCCACTTGATCTTCCTCTCTGTAAGTTCCAGAAACAGTAAAAAACTTCGCATTTCTTCTCAATGAGGTAGATCCACGTGTGTCGGCTGTAGTCGTCGATGAAGGAGATGAAATATCGGCTCCCCCCAAGACTAACATTCTATGTCGGTCCCCATACATCCGAATATATTAGGTCGAGCTTGTTACGGTTCCGGTTTCTTTCGGTGGGGAATGGAAGCTGGTGTTGCTCCCGAGCTGTCAGGCTTCACAAATTTGGGCCTTCTGGCCACTAAATTTTGGCAATCCGAAAACAATTTATTTCAATTGCAGGTCTTGAAGCCTCTGGTAGGTGATGTGGCCGATTCGCTTTTGCCACAAGTTGATATCCGACTCGACTTTCTGTGCTTTTGCAAACATAGTGGAGCCGACGTCATTGGTGTTGAGGATGAACATCCTCCCGATTTGGCGCCCTTGCGAAATGATCTGGCCCTCTTCCTCAATAAAGCACTCGAGGTGCGTAAACCACACCTACATTCCTTGGTCTACGATCTAGCCGACTGACACCAACTTCTTTGTGATTGTCTGGATGCGAGTCACGTTCATAAGCTTCCCTTTTTGTCCGACATGACTCCCCCTGCTTGTGGAGGGTCCGGAACTGTTGTCGGCACCATCATTGTGCCTCCGATTCTGCTCTTGTAGGCCGCTTCCATCGCATGCCGATCCGCCTCCGTGTACAACATCTTGTTGTTAGTGTGCATGCTTGTTGACGCACCTGTGTGGTTCTCCTCTACAAGGATCATCGACTGTAAATATAAAAACAAGGGGTTATTCTCCCTTGTACAAACTGTTGTTTGGAATGCTCTGAACTTTGATGCCAGCCCCCCGAGACAAACCTGAACCATCTCATCTTCCTCGACGGTCACATTGATACAGGCAAGTGAGTCGCAGATGTCTTTGATCCGGGCCGTATAGTCGGCCACTGACATATCCTTCTATCGGACATTGCTCAACTCTTGTCGGAATTGCAGCTTCCGGGCCGTGGTGCTTGCGGCGAAGACCTTCTTCAGGTTTCCCCAAGCTTCCTTCAGTGTTTTGGCGTCCCGGATATGGCTCAACATCTGATTGCCGACACTGGATGCAAAGAAGTACATAACTCTGCTTGCCGCTTGTTCCCAAGTTGGGAAGTCCCTGTGGGCCGCATCAAGTGCCATATCGTTAGCTCCATCGACATAACTTAAGTAACCGTACCCGAGCAGGTACTGGTGCATCTTGTACAACCAAGATGCGTAGTTGGATCTGTCGAGCTTCTCCGTCGGGAGCGAGCTAGCCATTCCTTTGTCCAATCTAACCTTGTTTCTTGTTCTCTATCGGGTGTTAGGGTTTGCCTTCGGAAATGGTTCCTCGGCAATAAAGGTTCTCAACCCTCGCGCTCTGATACCATGTAAAAGAATACGTGTGAAAGCTTTGACAAAACCAATTACACCAGATAGCAACATAGAGTAAACACAGGTTTAATGGAAGCTTAGAATACACAGTTCACGGGAGAGACAAAGAGAGAGCAAAAAGCATAAACTCGATTCAAAATAATAACACTCTGTACATACAATGTGCTCAGTGAGCACTTTTATACAATTCCATGAAAGGACTAACAGAAGTACTGACAGGTACTTCAATGCTCATACGAGTGACTCCAAGGAATTTGCCTATGTACTAGGCAAGATTCATAGGCCTCTAACGGCCTACTGGTTACAATCCGATCCGGCTCCTGGTTCCGGATACCATTCAGACACCAATCCGGTTCTCCGTTCTATATACCAATCCGACTCTAGCTTATTCAACCGATCCGGATCTAGTTGAGCTTGTCTGCTTAACAATATGTAATCCGGAAGCCAATGCAAATTGGTTCCATACAAGCATCTGCTTGTCAAGATTCTCTCGTGAGGCTTGTAGAAACATGAAAGAATCATTAGCCAAAGCTTGTGCTACTAGTTTCCCTCCAGACGGAAGGCGTAGAACCACAATGTCACCATTTGTTGCAAGCATTGGTAGCATCACTAACAAGGGATGAGTAACAATAGCAAACAACAATGGGCTAAGAGGGCATCCTTGACGAGCAGATCTTGTGAGGGCAATATCTGATGTAAATCCCCCATTAAGCATTACTCGAGACACCACATATTGTCCTAATAAACATATCAAGCGAGACATACGAGGTCCAAAGGCCATTGTATGCATTCAACCTGAAAACGATAATGTGCGGAAGCTAAGACAAAACTGGCTTGTTCGGATAGCAAAAGAATACAGACACAGGTTTAATGGAAAGCTTGAATAGACGAGAGAGACAGAGAAAGTAGAAAAGTGAAATTGATTTCAAAATAACAACACTCTACACTTTTATACAAGTCCTTACACAGACTGACAGAAGTACGAACATGCACTTCAATGCTCATACGAGCGACTGACACTGACTCCAAAAAATACGCCTACGTACTAGGCTAGATTCGTAGGCCTCTAACGGCCTATCAGTTACAATATGATCTGGATCTTGGTTCTGAATACTTATCCGGTTCCTCATTCCGGATACCAATCCGGCATTGGCTTATTTAGCTGGTTCAGATCTGGTTGAGCTTGTCCACTCAACACTCCCCATAAAGCTCAACTTGATGTCGGATCGCAATGTTAGTGTCAGTGGTAGCCAGTTCTTCTCTCCAGCTTGTCCTAGCATTGTCCCGCCTTGCTCGCGCTCCTTGATCCGTCCGGTTCCACTTTCCACGACCTGTCCGGTCCAACACACCTCGACCTTCTCGGTCGGCTTGTCTGTTCACAGGGCCCATCTCCGCTCCTTTGATGTTGTGACTTCGGCGCTTCTGGACCCGTTCGTTCCTCCGTGTCGGTGTCGTCTTCTGCGACCCTTTCGTCCACTTGGCCCATCGTAGATTTTGGCTCCTCCGAATCAAAGATTTCAAATGAATTGAGTGAATCCGATTCACTTTTTCTCTCGACCGAATCGACCGTCTCTGATTTGTCTTCGATTCCCAAACCTTTCACAACATCGGCCCACGCCCGTGTCTTGGTCTTTTTGGCTTTGCCCCTCCCTTTTTCAGTTGTCTTTGGCTTAAGATTTCCATTCCTATGGCTCCCCCTACGTCTGGTCTCGGCTTCTTCAACCGTCATGTGCACTCCGACTTTTTCAGTCGGGCCGAAGTCGAAATTGGTTTCCGAATCATCTTTTCGGTTGTCTTTCTCATTCCTCCTTTTAGTTCTCCCCCTTAAGTTCGGCATATTGAGGTATTTCACACCTAGTGCACTGGAAAATTGCCGCAACTTGTCTAAGCCGAGGGGTTTGGTGAAGATATGAGTCACCTGCTGATTAGTCGGAACATGTAGCAATTCCATTGCACTAGAGAAAATGAGTTGTCAGACAAAATGATAGTGCACCTCGATGTGCTTAGTCTGGGCGTGATAGACGGGAGGGGTTCTTTGCCAACTGGATGTTAGTGAGGTTGTCACAATAGATCGTTGTCAGATCAGACACCTCCAACTACAGATCCTTTAGGAGCCTCTTGAACCATATGGGTTCACATGTCGCAACAGCCACTCCTCGGTACTCGGCCTCCGTGCTCGACAATGCTAATGTTAGTTGCTTTTTACTACTCCCGGCAAGCACGACATTTCCAAGTGAAAAAACAAATCTAGATGCAGACCTACGGTCGCCGACATTTACGACGCAATCGGCATCAGTGTAGCCGATCAACAAGTTGTCCGACTACAACAGTTCGAGTTAGCAACCCCCGGTCCTTAGTGCCACTAACATACCTCAGTATTCGGTGCACACACTGAAGGTGCTCCACGGTTCGATGCACCATGAATTGACTAATCAATCCGAGCAGATAGTTGAGGTCGGGCCGGGTGATGGTCAAATATATAAGCCTTCTGACTATCTGTCGGAATCTTTTCGGGTCGTATGTGTTGTCCGCCGGAATAGTAACTGAAGGACAGAAGCGAAGAAGTATTATAATATAGTAGAAGCGTAAGAAACGTATGTAACGGTTCACGCAGGAAGCGTGAACGGCTTAAAGACCCTATGTATATAAAGGGCAGAAATCCTCTCTAAGAGGTAGCGTGTAATTTTGGTGCATAGAGCGTTATTTTAATAGAGTACTATCTTCGCTGATTTCTGTGCATATCTATGGTTGATCTACTGTGTTCTTTGATTCTCGGTGGCGTATTGTACTCGTAAGGGCATAGGTGTAAGTGCGGTTACTAGTGCACTGTCTAAGGAGTTCGGTTGTAGCCGCCTCCCTTATACGCTACTAGGATACGGGGAAGTATCCCATTATGTATTACGGTACGACGGTACCATTCTTTGCAACGCAATCACCTTGAGGTCTAGGTCGAAGGACTAGCCGTAGAACATGTTCCTAATCGGTAACAAATTTGGCACGCTTGGTGATCTGTGTCTGCTCACAAACGAACAACGACGAATGGATGTTTAGCCGCCGACGTCCTAGAGAACCAACACAACAAGACCAACCAGTCATAAGGTCCATCACACGCCAAATAGAGGAACGCGCAAGGCAAAAACCTTGCCTCAGTGACCTCCATGATATCTGTCGGGACCACAAAGTCGATTTCCCACTCACCAAATACCCCGGCGACAAGCAGGAAGTTCGCTCACCATATAAGCTTTGTGGTTTTTCCCTGCCCGTCGTAGCAGCCAACATGGCCTTCCCTTATCCCCACTTCAACGGTGAAACAGACGTCGCAACCCACATTCGCATGTTCCTGAATGTCTGGAATGCAAATCACATGGCGTAGAGACTTCCAGAAGAGGTAGCACACTACTCCAAAATGATAGAGTTTGGATTAACTATGGATGGGAGAGCAGCGTTTTGGCATTCGCAGATGGATCTGCCAGCAATCACGACCTTCGACCAGCTGCAGTCGACCTTTTTGTGTTTCTTTCATCGGAGGGTGCCGCAACGCGAAATCCTCGGGCAATTCTATACAATCAAATAGTTGCCGGCTGAGACTATAGCGGATTTCAGTTTACGCTTCCAAAATCTGCGGCGGAAATTAGAATGGGGCCCGATAGAGGACGAGGTTTGGGAGACATTTCTGGCAGCTTTACGACGATCGATACGGACGACGCTGAACAACAATAGTGTGAAAGGAGAAACAACTGATATGGTCATAGAACGAGCGCTACAACTCGAGCTGGACGAAGAAGAGGAAAGGTTTTCCATGTCCTCATTACGACAAGCGTTACCTCAGGACGAGGAACGACATTTTTGCTAGGCAATCCAGTGCACGATTTGCCTCAATTCTGGGCATTCCGTAGTGGAATGCAACATGTGAATCCATTGCCCAATCTGTCACTCGAAAGCACACACGGTTGAGCAGTGTGAGTACAATATGTTGAACAGACCCACGCCCATAGTACGAAGAGTGGAAACACAACGCCCACCTCGCCGTAATGAGCAAAGGCGCCAAGAAGAACGATACCAGTATACGGATCAGAATCCACGCGATGACCGACACTACTGGAATCGCCGGAATAACAACGATTCCAAGGAAGAAGAGCTAGAGGACGGAGAATACCGGGGTAACCACAGATATAATAAAGGAGGTAGACGCTATGAGAATTACTGTCCCACGAACAAACATGGTGGCTTCAATGGGCCTCGTGGGAAACATCGTCAGTATCGGAACCAACAGTGGTATGACGAAAGTTTGGACGATGACCGACACAAGGAGCCGCGCTGGGACCAACAACAACCACCGAGAACGCTCAGAAGAATGAACCAAGACCGGGAGGAGCAAGTCACACCTGGGGATAGGAACACGCCAGTAGCTGCTGAGAAAGGGAAATCCAGCGTCCATTGTTTCGTTTGCCAATAGCCCGGACATTACGCCACACAATGTCCACTACGCAAGGGCAAGGGGCCCACCGTCAATATGATTATGGCGGAAGCTCAACAAGTTATGACAAGACAACAAACAAAAAATGTTGATTGGGCCGTGCAAGATGAGATACGTCAGACGGCCCAAATGGAAGTCACGAGAATGCCACATCAATTGGTGTTGCCGTTGGATCCTTTCCGAAAGTGGGGGCTGAATATTGTGGGACCCTTTACCCCGTCAGCTGCTCGAACAGGCAATAAGTATATCCTGGTGGCTACGGATTATTGCACCAAGTGGGTAGAAGCAAAACCACTATGCGAAAATACTGCGGCAGCCACAACGAAATTCCTTTACGAACATATCTGGTGTCGTTTTGGCTGCCCTATCGAGTTCATTAGTGACCAAGGGAGTCACTTTCTGAGTACGGTCATCAACGAACTGACCCAACACTACGTTGTGGTTCACAAAAAGAGTACGCCGTGTATTACCCACAGGAAAATGGCTTGGCCGAATCCACGAACAAAACATTACAAACTATCCTCAAAAAGATAGTCAATGAGAACAAAACAGATTGGGATACCAAATTGCACAACGCGTTATGGGCATATCGAACCAGCTATAAGACCAACATACAATCCATGCCTTTCAGACTGGCATTTGGGCTAGAGGCCATGATGCCAGTCGAATTCCAGGTACCCAGTTTGCGGATTCAAGTACGAGACCGGCTGCCAGAGGGCAAATCCGAACAAATACGACTACAACAATTGCTAGAACTAGGCAAAACCCGGGCATGCAGTATGGCCATATTGGAACAAGAACAACGGTGGTGCAAAGCATTCGTGGACCGACATCGGCATGCATGTGAAAAGGATTTTACGATTGGGAAGGCGGTATTAGTTTTTCAAACATGCATGGGGAAAATGCCAGGAAAATTAAGATTCTGCTGGGTAGGCCCATACTAGATAGTTTGAGCGGAAAACGACACATTTCAACTTGGCACCTTGGCCGGAGAGGTGCTCCGACAAAAGGTGAATGGGTTTTGCTTAAAACCCTACCTGGGGCCTATGACACTTAACCTGTTCCCCGCCAGATAGGACAAAGCCGGCGAATCTGCGGAGTAAGTATAGGGCCCTACTTGTACTATACTGTAAAAATAATATTGTATGTAACCGTTACTGAAAATAAAAAGAAAAAAAAGAAAAAAAGAAAAAAAAGAAAAAAAGAAAAAGAAACAAAGAAGAAGATAATGATGCTATTAAAAGGACTTGATGCATGCACAAAATTCTAGAGCAAGAACACACGGCACCATGATGGCTCACAGACCAATGAACCCTAGGGCACAAAAAGAAGAAAATAGAAGGTTTTCTGCATAGTACAGAAACTAACCTTCTAACTCTCATTGCTCTCATCGCTCCCCTCACTCACCTTCCTCTCCATCCTACCACAGAGCGCAAGTTCGCCATAGCCATCATACCTCATCCACTATCCACGAGTCTCACCCTCCTACGACGTCGATCCCTATTTTTGCCGCCTTGCGTAGATGGCTCGTTGAGAAGCGTCTGGATGGATACATCAAACTCGCCCAGGCACCCGCTCATCTTGAAGTCCTGGACATCGCCAGGAAACTCAATATTGACACGCTCACCAACTCATCAATTCGAAAGAAGCTTGACCTGTCATCGCTCGGAGAAAGGAATTTTGACATTCCTCCTACGGAAACCTTGCAGAGATATTTCGGGGCATATTTGGCGTCCGCCAAGGCATACAGGACGAAGGAAATCCCCGATCTCTTCTTCTGCGAAATAGCCAAGTTCTTGTTGGAAGTCGGATGCGTGCATGTAAATGCCTATGGGATGCCAAAACAAAAGGTAGGCATCATCATTGATACCTTCGAAGGGTGCGCGGTAGATTGGGGGGTCATTATGGGACCAACGTTACGGGAAGGCCTACATGTGTATCAAGGCGGCAAAAAGCTAAGGTCAATCATACCACAGTATCTGACGATACTATTCCCACCCTGGGGTCTGCCCGCACCACAGCCCAACAAGCCCACGCCGCCGCCACGTTCCGCGAAACGGAGGTTAGCGGAATTGGCTACCACAGAATGGGAGGATGAACCCCAATCGGCCCAGCCCAGAATGCAGACAACACATGAAGAATGGCCGGAGCGCAGGGAAGAAGCCCCGCAGGAGCAGGAAGCCGAGCAACATCAGGAAAGCCCAAGGCCGAAACGGCGGAGGCTGGACAGGAAAGATGGGCGTGGATTAGTTAAAGACACTCACGGCCACAAAGACAATCGTCGTAGCTACGGAACCCAACACCACTTTCGAAATAATCCAGGAACCACGACCGATCATTATGGCCCAGTTTCAGCGGGGGAAAGGCGTATTTACGAAAGAAAGCGAGGTCCTGAAGTATCCGGACATTTCAGACACAACCCACGGGTTCGACGCACTATTACAGTTCGGCACTACTTACGAACTCATAGAATTTTTGGCAACGCGACCAATAAAAGTCTCACAATGAATGACCGAGGAGCACGCGGAGCAACAAATGATTGAGTGCGCGCTAACACAAACAATGGAAAGTGATGATGAGGGGCCGCTAGCCAGACTAGGCAGACAACAGAATGTCGGGATACACCGAATGGGAATTGAACTACCCCCATTAAAAGCGGCCCTCGTTGAGGTGCATAGGGAACTAGCAAAGGTCAGTCTTGGCGCCAAGGATATGGCGATTAAAAATAAAAATGTCTGGAAAACGGTTAAACAGACCCAAGCCGAGCTACAAAAGGCCAATGAACGCATCGCGTAGTTGGAACGTAACGTGACTATGGCGCAATAGGAATCTCGACCAACAGACAAAGCCGCCGAGGCCTAGTCCCTGAGAGGAGAGGTTGAAGCACAGACCACCATTTCCTCGAAAGCAAAGAGGGTCGTGCAGCTGGCGGAATCGGAGATTGACCGCCTCCGCTCCGAACTTCGCCAATCCTCTGACAGAGAAAAGGACATCAGGGCAACGGCCGAAAGGTAGTGAAGACCCTTGAAGAGAAACTCGTAGCGGAGGCAGCACAACACACCCGCACGAAAGAAGAGAACTCCAAACTACGGGAGGAAGCGCAAAAATCGGAAACGACGATCATGGGACTCCGGGTGTTATTGGAAAAGAAGAAAGCATGGTTCGACGAGCAACTTGTACGAGAACAGGAGAGGAGGCATCAACTCAAAATCTGCCTGAACAATGAAATGGGAAAGTTGGAGGAATTACATTCGAAGGAATCTCAGCTATGGGTAGGAATGAGGAGCAATTATGAGGAAGTAGCGGCGGTCAGTAAACAAGAAAATGAAAACCTCAAGAAAACCTTGGAAGAAGCATGCAACCGCTACCAAGCAATAACCGACAACGTGCGCATACTTCTTCAAACAAATCGGCAGAGGTTTATGACGCAATTACACGCGACGCTAGACAAAGGCTAGATGGTGTGGGCTGCACAAGTGGCGGAGTTGCATACTTACCGGGCAGACTGGGAGAACCGAAGAAAAGACGAAGAAAAGATGGCTGAGGTTTCTACAAACTCAATGAGGAAAGCATTGCGGCAGTACGTGGGGACCTAGTGCAGGATTATCGCACGCTAGCGGACCAACACTTCGAGGAACTCGCGCAGCTACTAGACGATTTTGGCAAATGTCAGGAGGACATGTTTCACCAAATCATGCAAGCCGGCAGCACACGACCAAATGAGAAATCCATCGCGATACTGGTAAAGGATACTGCTGAACGAGAGGAACCTCAGCCTACGTCACCGGAAATAACCACTACAGTGGGCAGCATGGAACAACAAGCGGAGCCCCCCGCGATACAGGAAAGTGAGACCGCCGAACAAGACGAACCTCAGCCCCATTCACCGGAGCATATGACCACGGCCGGCAACATGGAGGAAGTTACGGACAGGACAGAGCCTCAACCTCCCGAGAGCCCACAGGCGGATGAGCCAACCATAGTAGAACGAGAGGAGCCAGTAGAGCCCGGACCGCCCACACAGGGAGACCTTAACACCATGGAAAGCCCCACCGAGCACGTACAAGACATGGAACCACACAACAACGCGCCTACGGACACTACGTCGTCCCCGAACCAGGACATCGGGGCGGAACCAAACATCCGGGCCATTTTGGAGGAAGATTAAAGGAGTGGGTCCGACGTGCCATGGCACTGTCCCACAGGCGTGCCAGGTGTTGTCCGTCGGAATAGTAACCGACGGACAGAAGCGAAGAAGTATTATAATATAGTAAAAGTGTAAGAATCGTATGTAACGGTTCACACAGGAAGCGTGAACAACTAAAAGACCTTGTGTATATAAAGGGCAGAAATCCTCTGTAAGAGGTAGCGTGTAATTTTGGTGCATAGAGCGTTATTTTAATAGAGTACTATCTTCTCTGATTTTTGTGCATATCTGTGGTTGATCTACTGTGTTCTTTGATTCTCAGTGGCGTATTGTACTCATAAGGGCATAGGCGTAAGTGCGGTTACTAGTGCACTGTCTAAGGAGTTCGGTTGTAGCTGTCTCCCTTATACGCTACTAGGATACGGGGAAGTATCCCATTACGTATTATGGTACGACGGTACCATTCTTTGCAACGCAGTCACCTTGAGGTCTAGGTCGAAGGACTGGCCATAGACCGTGTTCCTAATTGGTAACAACATGCTGGTCCAATGTTGCACCTTCACATTCTGGTCTAGAGGTGTCGAGACAGATTTCATTCTGTCATACCGAATTTGAAGCGCACACTCAACACATAGTGGCATTGATTGATCAACATGTCTTCTGGGTGCGGATCACTTTGATGCCGAGGAAGTAATGAAGATCTCTTAGATCCTTCATCTCAAATGATGTTGCCAGTTGGGATTTGACGCGGCCGATTTCGTCCAAGTCAGCGCCGACGATGACAAGATCATTCACATAGAGCAATATTCTCACCGACCTGTTTCGTCCCTGCCACATGAAAAGTGAAGAGTTCGATTTCGACGGAGCAAACCCCATCCGACACAGTTTTTGCGTGATCTTTGCATTCCAGGTGCGCGGGGCTTGCTTAAGTCCGTAGAGGGACTTCTTCAATTGGCACATTGCCGAACTCAAATACGGGGGGCTAAAGCATATACACCTGTTGCACAAGATCACCTTGTGAGAATGCGTTCTTTACATCCATATGATGTAAATGCCACCCCTTCGCAGTTGCCAGTGCAAGCGGGACACATATGGTCATCATCTTCGCGACCGGCGCAAATGTCTCATCATAATCGATGTTGTGCTATTGCACGTAGTCCTGGGCCACTAACTGGGCCTTGTACCTGTTGACTGAGCCGTCAACATTGTATTTCACTTTGTATACCCATCGACAACCGATCAACTTCACCCCTTTCGGCACATTAACTAAGTCCCACGTCTCATTTTCCGTGAGTGCGTGCATCTCTTCCTCCATGGCCTTTTGCTAGTTCGGATCCTACATGGCCTTCTGTGTAGCTCTCTGGCTCACACACGACTGCCACCTTCACCATGTACGCATAATCATGCGCCATATACTCATTGTACCCGTACCTCTTCACAGGGTTTTTTTGGCAAGTTGGCGAACGGACAGAGCCGGATAGTGGTCGGAGCAGCCAAAATGGCTAGAAGGGCCGGGAGATAGCCCGACCGGCCAGAATGGTAGTATAACGGCTTAAGCAAGGGTGACGACTGGACAACCAATGGCTGAAACAACGAGCCAAACATCCAGAAAGACACGGCTTAATAGTGACAAAAACGAAGACAAAGACGACTGAATAGCGTGGGAGCCAGACAATGGCCGCACAAAGACGAACGACGCGACAGATATGTGCAGACAACTAAAACAAAGAAAACGCAGAGAAGAAAGAACGAGACAGATGTAGAAAATAAAAAGAATGAAGTTTAAGAAAGCACGGAGCAACACAAACAGAGAAAAAGAGAAAGAAAGATAGGAGAAATGGAAGAAGTCATGGAGAGACGGAGAAGCGAGCACGAGAGACAGAGAAAGAAGAAGAAAGAGGAAGAAGAAAGTTACACACCAACGAGAAGAAGCAAGAAGAACAACGAGAAGGAAAAAAGAAAGAGGGAAAAATGGAGTCAAGGGCATTTGTGAAAATTTAAAAATAAAATAAAATTGAGGGTATCAAACATAATTTAAAAAAACATGAAGGTACATGATAGAATTTAAAAAACTAAAGGGCACCTACAAAATCTCGAAAACTCATGAACCTAAAAGAAATGGATGCGATCCACACACAACTCACAAAACAAAGGAAGAACACACATACAGACGACATGATTTTGGACCTATGACAAAGTTTGTGAACCGATAGAATGGAAATGTTCGTGTCGATGAAGTCACTGACCAAAGGAGATGTTCGAGTCAAATGCTCTGATCGAGGGAGTCGATCGTTGAGAGGACCGATGGAAGTTCCAGTCGAAGAAAGATTAGGATCAAGGCATGTCGGATCGACATGCAAGGCACTCTCCCACGGGCGTGCCATATTATGTTACCGTACGAGATGTACAGGTGATTGATAACTGTGATAAGTGAGGGTGAAAGATGTAATGTGTTGATATGTATGTGTAATGCTATACGATTATGAGTGTGAATGTAAGTGTGAGTGTGGTACATACAAAGAGGTGTGAGTGAGTGACTAGGTGTGAATGCCCAAGGGGAATGAATTATGGGGAATGAATGAATGAACCCCATTGTACCTATTTAAGCCCTTATGGGGAATGAATGAATGAACCCCATTGGGAGGTGGGTGGATCCATTCTAGGCACCACTCCCCACCCCTCAATGCTTGTCTTGTTCTTCATGATCTCTCTCACCATCATACTCTCCATCATTTTCACTATTACACCATTACCATTCATCCTCATCCTTTACCCTAACCCTAAAACCTACAACAACAAGCATACTAGCATCACCCATGACGATAGGGCAATAAAGACCACCCAAGAAGGGGAGCATGGTGGTCTTAAGAATGAGGTGACTATCACCAGCCAAGAGGAGTTCACCATGAGTACTGCCACAACCCACATACAGGAGCCTGATTGTACTAAGAACGAGCATACTAGCATCACCCATGAGGATAGGGCAATAAAGACCACCTAGGAAGGGGAGCATGGTGGTCTTACGAATGAGATGACTATCACCAACTAGGAGGAGTTCACCATGAGTACTGCTCCAGCCTACATACATGAGCCTAATTGTACTGAGAACAAGCATACTAGCATCACCCATACTAGCATCACCCATGAGGACAGGGCAATAAAGACCACCCATGAAGGGGAGCACGGTGGTGTTAAGAATGAGATGATTATCATCAGCCAGGAGTTGACCATGAGTACTACTACAACCCACATACAAGAACAACAACATTTGGAGAACAAGATGAGTGATAATTTGACTATCAACAGTACCTTTGATGTCTGTACAAGCATTCCAGTTGTAGAAAACACAATTGCTCTCTCAAGCTTGCCACTGGTCCAAGGTGCCCATACATCCACCCCTGTCTTTGATGCCTCTGATGATGAAGTACCACTTAGTAAGCTGATACCTAAAGGCTTTAAGATGAAGAAGAATGTAAAATCACAGAAGATTGGCCCCAATAACAAGCGCATTACATGATCAGTGAAATTGTGAAATGGTGCCTGATTGTCTTTCTATTGAGAAGTTTGTACTTGAACTACAACTGAACTGTTAGTGATGTCTGTACTTGAACTATGTGTAATACCAAAATACTGTCTAAATTGCTAATGTGAAATGCTGTATTGACTCCAGTTCACTCATCTAGTGTTGTTCGCATAATGTGAAATGCTATATTGCTAATTGTAGAGAATCAGAATGTTGACAATTGCCAATTGTCGTGCAACCCTGATTGTCTTGATTTCAAATAAGATACTATGTCCATCTATGTATTAGGGAACATTTGACATTCATATTAGCACTAAAGTAAGATGTATGTATCCGTCTAACTGAGATACTTTGGGAGACTACTATGTAATAGTGAACATTTGACATTCATATCAATACTAAACTGACATATCTTATATTCGACTAATTGAGAAACGTTGGGAGACTACTATGTATTAGTGAACATTTGACATTCATATTAGTACTAAACTAAGATATATATTGTAATAAACTAATATGTATACTGTAATAAGTTTGGGCTGTATTGATACTTGTGAAGTATGATCTCCTTGAGTGCACATAGGCAGAGTTGAATAAAGACTTAACACAATAGGGATTAGAAATAAAAATCTCTATAATTACTAAAAACATTTACTAATATAATTACAAGAAATACTTACTATTCAGATTGATCCTTGTTTTATACTACTGGTATTGATACGTGAATAAGTTTGGACCTTGTAGACAGTGTTGTATCCTTTAACCATGTGCTTTGCTTGAGTCATATTGAAGTTGATCGCAATAATGGCAGCAACGTAGATTATTACGGTGGGTGCATCTTTTAGTAATGCATATGTGTTCTTGCACTCCGGCAACTTTGCATAATAGTTTCCATACACGACAGACTCACCAACGTTTGTTGGGAAACATGTCCCTTTGGATGGGAAGAGAAGTACCATGTGGTGAGTATCTCGAAACCGACATCCGAATTGAAATCAAAAATTGAAATCAAAATCGAAAACAGAAATCAAAATCGTAAATCAAAATCGAAAAACGAAATCATTTCGGAAGACTATAATTGTGAATAGTCTAAAATGCCCTTGTGGGCAATAATTGTAAATAGCCAGAAAGTTTCTTTTGTTTATAAGCAACTAGGGAAAACTTTAGTAAGGGTAGTTGATCATTAGTCTAAAGTTAGAATGACGGAGTTGCCTCTGTAACCGTGAGTAAGAGAGTGAGAGTGTAACTTTGTTGCCGTTTGTTAGATGAAGGAGAACTCGAGTTCATTGCCTCCGAGTTTCGTATTTGTACTTTGTTGAGCGAGCAAGCTCAACCAGATCAGGATCGGCTGAAGAAGCCTAGGGTGGATCGGCATCTAGAAGGATGAGCCGGATCGGTATCCGGAAACAACCGTCTGGATTGGAGAGCCGGATTCGAGTGGGAACCGGAAGCCTAGTAGTAGCCTAGACTACTAGGTAATGATTGTCTTGTAGTTAGTGTTAGTTGCACATAGGAATATTGAAGTACCTGCTAGTACTTCTGTCAGTCCTTTATGGAATTGTATAAATAGTGATGTTTAGCACATTGTATGTACAGAGTTTTAGAGTTATTTTTTAATTTAAGTGTATGTTCTGCTCTCTCTGTCTCTCCCACACGTATTCTCTGTGTGTTAAGCTTCACCGTTAAACCTTTATGGAATTGTATAAATAGTGATGTTTAGCACATTGTATGTACAGAGTTTTAGAGTTATTTTTTAATTTAAGTGTATGTTCTGCTCTCTCTGTCTCTCCCACACGTATTCTCTGTGTGTTAAGCTTCACCGTTAAACCTTCATCTTGTTCTCTGTTGCTATCCAGCTGAGCCGGTTCTGTCTAACGCTTCCACACGTTTACATTAAGATGGTATCAGAGCGTGAGGGTTGAGAACCTCTACAACCGACACTTGCTTTCGTAGACGAACCCTAGAACCCGATAACAATAAACAAAGAGAAGATATGGATAGATGAATGGTGAGTTCACTTCCAATAGAGAAGCTCCACCGGAGCAACTACGTGTCCTGGTCATACAAGATGCACCAGTACTTGTTGGGGCATGGATATTGGAGCTTCGTGGAACGAACGAACGAGGTAGCGCCGGAGACGGCACACAATGTCTTCCCGGTATGGGAGCAAGGAGCGAGTCGAGTATTGTACTGTCTTGCGTCCTGTGTGCATGATCCAATGCTCAGCTACATCAACGATGCAAAGACGCCGAAGGAGGCCTGGGGAAATATGATGAAGATTTTCGTCGTGAGTACCACAACCCGTAAGTTGCAGCTCCGGCAAGAGCTAAACAACATCCGGCAAAGAGACATGTCGGTTACGGATTACACCACCAAGATAAAGGAGATTTGCGACGCACTCGGGTCCATCAACGTGATAGTGGATGAAGACGAGATGGTACAAATCTGCCTCGGTGGTCTAGCACAAAGGTACGGGCCAATCCGGATAGTGATCTGCACCAGGGAGAAACCGTTATCTTTCTTCGACTTGCAATCAATGCTGATGGTGGAAGAAAACCATGCGAGTGGGTCAAGGACCACTCAATCGGATGGCTGGATGCTGTACACGGAGACAGATCAACCCCATGGACGTGGTGGACGAGGTGGGTAGGCCCACAATAGAGATGGCCAACAAGAGCAGAACTGGAGGCACAGAGGTGGTGCCGACAATAGTTCCGAACCCTCCACAAGCAAGGGGAGCCAAAGCGACGCCGGGAACTGGCAAGGAAAGGCCGACACGGAATGCTGGTACTGTGGCAAAAAGGGCCACATGGAAAGCGAGTGCTGGAATAAATGTGCCGATTCAGACAAATCCAGATCCGGCAAAACTAGTCGGGAGAACTGGCAAAGCTCACACTATGCGGAAGGATCGGAAGGATCCGAAACCGAGAAAACCGGTAAAGGGCCAGCCTTTGTGATGAAGCACAAGGGTAACTCGATAAAGAAGACTACTTCCAGATCGGAAGAAGTATGGTACGTTGATTCTGGAGTGTCCAACCACATGACGAGTCATGAAGAGTGGTTCTCGTTTTTGGAGAAACCAGAACAACCGGTGATTGACGAAACTAGATTGTGCATGTTAGATAAATCCCTTTAAGCCATGTCGAACAAAAAGGGAAGTTGATGAACGTACTACACATTCCGATTATCACAAAGAACCTGGTGTTAGTTGGACAAATCATCGACCATGGGATGCAGGTGTGATTTACGCACCTGGGGTGCTTCATCGAGGAAGAAGGCCGGATAATTGTGCAAGGGCGTAGAGAAGGGAGGATGTTCATCCTCAACACCAATGACGTTGGCACCGCCATGTTTTCCAAAGGGCAGAAGGTCGAGTCGGACATCGACCTGTGGCACAAGTGGATTGGCCACGTCAACTACCGGAGGCTTCAGGACTTGCAATCGAAACAAGTTGTCTTCAGTTTGCGGAAATTTAGCGGCCGGAAGGCCGAAATTTGGGAATCCTGCCAACTCGGGAAGCAACACCGGCTTCCATTCCCCACCGAATGAAACCGAAGCAGTAACAAGCTTGATCTAATCCATTCAGATGTATGGGGACCGGCACAAAACGTTAGTCTTGGCGGGAGTCAATACTTCGTCTCCTTCATCAACAACTACAGTTGGCACACATGGATCTACCTCATTGAGAGGAAGTGTAAAGCCTTCAAATGTTTCTGAAACCTTCAAAGCTTAGTTGAATGGGAAACGGAGAGGAAGATCAAGGGCCTATGGTCGGATGGCGAAAAAGAATACTTTTTTGGCCAATTCGACAGTTATCTACAGCAGAACGAATTCGGAGAGAATTCAGCTGTAGATACACACTGGAGCAAAACGGTGTGGCCAAAAGGAAGAACCGGTCGATTGTCGACGTGGCAAGGGCAATGCTGGAGGAGAATAGCATGCCCAAATTCTACTGGGCTGAGGTGGTCCGGATGGCCATCTACATCCAAAACCAGATCGGAGACAAGGTGTCCTCACATGAGTTGTATTTCGGGCGGAAGCCGAATTTGAGACACCTTCAAATATTCGGTAGCATAGCATATGTGCATGTACCGGATGAGAAGCGGAAGAAGCTAGATCCGAAGTTGGAGAAGTGCATCCTAGTCGGCTACTCGCATGAGCAGAATGGGTATAAGTGCTATAACCCCCGGACTAAGCAGGTCCGAGTAAGCCAAGATGTCGAGTTTGATGAGACGGCATCATGGTACTCCTTACCGACTCCAACTCCCGACGAAGGCCTGATTCCAGAAGATGAGGCTAGTGAGCCCGAGGAGGTCCAGGTAGAAGATGAAGACTTCGGCACTCTAGAAGAGAGTCCAATCCACATACAACAGGAGGATGAGGAAATCTCCTCCATCGAATTTCTTCACAAATATGCAGTGATCGGCCTGCGTTTTGTGGTACCCATTGTCGGTCATGAAGGATTCGAGTTTTTGGTGCCATTGCCGAGGTGCTTGCTTCAACCCACACAAGCTCTTCCTTAATCGGCATACCATGTTCTCTTTACCTTTCTCCACAAATCCTTCTGTCTGGTGCATATAGATCTCCTCTTCGAGATCACCATGCAGAAACGCCGTCTTGACATCCAATTGCTCGTCTTCGAGATCCATGCTGGCCGCGATGTTCATCACGGTTTGAATTGACATCATCTTTACGACTAGTGCATATATTTCGTCGAAATCGACACCCTTCTTCTGCCGAAAGCCTTTTAGGACGATTAGTGCTTTGTATCTGGGTAGATTCCCGCCATCTCCCGGTTTCAACTTGTATACCCATTTATTCTGGAGTGCTCTCTTTGCTCTTGGTAGTTCGGTTAGTTCATATGTATGGTTCTCATGCAAGGAATCCATCTCCTCTTGCATGGCACTCAACCACTTTCGGCTGTGGGTATCTTCCTTAGCTTCTTCAAAGCTTTCCGGCTCCCCCTCATCAGTTAACAATACACGCTCTTCATCTGGAAATCTTTGGGGGGGGCTCTTTTCTCTTAGTGGGTATCTTCGACCTCCATTCGGCACAGTCAGTTCTTCTTCGACTTCTTCGCCTTATTCGAATTCGGTTCCTTGTTCAGCTGATTCCCCTCGTTCTTTAGTTAGTTCTCAATTTTGTGGAGTATTAACTCGGCCAATTGGCTGAGATTCGATTTTGATCGAATTGGCCTCTACTCGATTCGGCCGAGCGTCGACTCAGTTTGATTCGGTAGTTGGAGACTTATTCTCAATCTCCCAGTCAACTATGGTGTTTTCCTCCATGAAAACAATGTTGTGGCTCCTAATCATTTTCTTCTCGGCTAAGTCCCATAGCTGATAGCCAAATTCATCATTGCCGTAGATGAGAAATATGCATGGCCGAGATTTCAGGTCCAACTTCCCCCTTGGTCCTTTGCAACATGCACATAAGCAAGACAACAAAACACCCTCAAATGTTGGTACGATACTTCTTTGCCACTCCACACCATTTGTGGAATATCACCGTCCAAGGGTACTGAGGGTGATCGATTTATCACATATGTTGTCGTCATGAACACCTCAGCCCAGAACGTCTTCGGTAACTTAGCATGTGCAAGCATACTTCGGACCCTTTCCACGACGGTTCGATTTATTCTCTCAGCTAGCCCATTTAGCTCTAGCGTCTTCGGCACGGTATACTCGAGACAGATTCCTTGATTTTGGCAATATTCCTTGAATGGTCCACGATACTCTCCACCATTGTCTGCTCTGATTGCCTTCAGTTGTTGACCGTTTTCTCTCTCGACCCTCACTTGGAAATCTTTGAAGACGGATAACACTTGATCCTTCGTCTTTGGCAGGGAAACCCACAACTTCCGGCTACAATCATCAATGAAGGTCACGAAATACTGTGAACCACCATGCCACTTTGTGTCCACATAGCATACGTTCTTATGCACGAGTTCGAACAACATTTTCTTCCTCATCGGGGGCCTTGCTTGGAAGGATGTTCGATTCTGCTTTCTGGCCAAGCAATCCATGCACTTCTTACATTGCACGTTCTTCACCTCAAGAATGAGGTTGTCCTCAACAAGCTTTCGCATCCCCTTCTAGCTCATATGGCACAACCTCTTGTGCCACAGTTCACCGACCGTGTCGGCTTCCACGTTTGCTTCCCCTTGGCATATTCGAGCATTCATTATGTACAATGTGTTCGTTATCCAAGCTCGAGCCACAATCAAGCTTCCTCGGCAGAACTTCATGACACTGTTCTAGATGCTACCTATGTAGCCTTCATCATCTAGCCGACCGGCTGATATTAGGTTCAATCGAACCTCCGGAACGTATCGTACATCTTGTTAGGAAACAGGTCCCTTCGGATGGTGAAGACACGGTGGGAACCGGATGAAGAGTACTCGGCCACGGAAGACCCGGTGGGAACCGGATGAGGAGTACCCGACCACGAAAGACCTGGTGGGAACCGGATGAGGAGTACTCGGCAAGAGCCGGATGGTGAAGGCCCGGTCAGAAGTGCTCACCGGATGAAGGGACATATTCGTAAATATGTTTCTGAGAGTCCATCGAGGCTATATTTGTAAATAGCCGAAAAGTCATATTAGTATAAATATGACTTAGGGCAAATAGAGATAAATGATTGTTGTTGCTATTCTTGTTGGTGCAAGATTAGTGCGTGTAACTGTGTACAGAGAGAGAGAGAGAGAGGAAGAGGTCGTTGCCTCTGTTGTAACCGCCGCCTGTGGCGAACATAGAAAGCTCGAAGTTGTCGCCTCGGTGCTTCACTGTTGTACATTGTAACATAGTGATAGTTTGCAGCCTGTGGGCTGCCGTGGTTTTTCCCTAGTTTGGGTTTTCCACGTAAACATCCTGTGTACTCTTCTCTTCACTGTGTCGTGCGTTCATTATCCGTTTTTCTATGTTTGATCCTAGCCTCGGTTGTGGCCGAGCGTTGTGCTTAGGGAGCGTGTGTTCCTGTCAAAGTGGTATCAGAGTGAAATCGACACAGAAAATGGACGATTCGTTCGGAGGCATGTTCAAGCTCACCAGCTCCAACTATTCCGTGTGGAAGTTGAAGATGAGGGACATGCTCGTGGTTAAAGATCTTTGGTTGCCGGTTCAGTTCGGGGAAAAGAGACCGGACAAAATCGACGCCACGATATGGGAGGTGATGCACATGAAGACAACAACTTACATCCGGTGCTTCATCGACATGAGTCTATACAACAACTTCAATGAAGAGAGCAAGGTTTCAAAACAAAAATGAGCTCTGGGAGAAGATCGGCATTATGTTTCAAAACAAAAATGCTGTTAATCAGGTTTCGGTATTTCGGAAGCTAGTAAGACTCTGGTACCAAGATGGCTCCAGCATGGTGGAGCACATGAATGCCTTGCAGGGGCTGATCCACCAGGAAACATCATTGGAAGTACCTCTCGCTAATGAGATACTAGCGCTAGTCCTGCTCGGTTCCCTCCCAGATAGCTGGGAGACGTTGGTTGTCACTTTGGGCAATGCCGGGCCGGAAGGGAAACAGAGCTTGCTAGATGAGGAGGCGCGTCGGAAAGATAAGGATACGAGCTCCGACTCCAAAGCACTCCTTACCGAATCGGAGCCCCCAGAACCAGGAGAAGTCAGGGACACGGTCAAAGTCAAGAGGGAGGCCTACTTGCTTCTATTGTGGCAAGCCGGGACACTTCTAGAAGAACTGTCGGCACTTCCGAAAAGACAAGGAAACAGGTCCCTCCGGATGGTGAAGACCTGGTGAGAACTGGATGAAGAGTACCAGGCTACGGAGTACCCGGTGGGAACCGGATGAGGATTACCCGGTGAGAACCGGATGAGGAGTACCCGGCTACGGAAGACCCGATGGGAACCGAATGAGGAGTACCCGGCAAGAGCCGGATGGTGAAGGCCCGGTCAGAAGTGCTCACCGGATGAAGGGACATATTCGTAAATATGTTTCTGAGAGTCCATCAAGGATATATTTGTAAATAGCTGAAAAGTCATATTAGTATAAATATGACTTAGGGAAAACAGAGAAAGATGATTGTTGTTGCTATTCTTGTTGGTGCAAGATTAGTGCGCGTAACTGCGTACAGAGAGAGAGAGAGAGAGAGAGAGAGAGAGGAAGAGGTTGTTGCCTCTGTTGTAACCGCCGCCTGTGGCAAAGATAGAAAGCTCGAGGTTGTCGCCTCGGTGCTTCACTGTTGTACATTGTAACATAGTGATAGTTTGCAGCCTGTGGGCTGCCGTGGTTTTTCCCTAGTTTGGGTTTTCCACGTAAACATCCTGTGTACTCTTCTCTTCACTGTGTCGTGCGTTCATTATCCGTTTTTCTGTGTTTGATCCTAGCCTCGGTTGTGGCCGAGCGTTGTGCTTAGGGAGCGTGTGTTCCCATCACATCTCTCAACATGAGTGTGCACCCGGTTGAAGTTTCCAAACAGACATCTCCAATACCGAAAATTCGGCATGCTCCTTCATTGCCCATGTTTACAGATTCGAGATCTCCGACTCTATAGGATGAGAAGCACCCATGTCAATTCTTCGCCGACGAGATTCACTTCATTTTGCTCACTTATGAGCAACAACTCCTCCTAACTCGTGACGAATTCTAAGGTGTTCTTCCTGTCTGGGATTTTCTTCGGCTTTACAACATCAACTCCCTCTTTCTCCTTTCGAAAGTGTCGGCAAGTTTTTTGGAAGTGCCCCGACTTTCCACAATAGAAGCATGTGGGTCTCACCCTCGGCTTCGATCGAGTCCCCGACTTATCTCAGTTCTGGGGACTTTGATTTCGGTCTCTTCCCTGAATCGTGTCACCTTCTATGACTAAGGCCTTCTGGTTGGTATTGAACTCACGGTTCTTCCGGCGAGTTTCTTCATTCAACAAGCTCGACTTCACCTGCTCTAGGGATAGATGCTTCCCTTCCAGCCTAGCGTTGCCAAAAGTGACAACGAGCGTCTCCCAACTGTCCAGAAGGGATCCCAACATTAGTAATGCTAATACTTCGTCAGCTAGAGGTGCTTCTAGAGAGGTGGTTTGGTTCATCAATTCTTGGAAGGCATTGATGTGCTCCTCCATACTGGAGCCATCCTGATACTGGAGCCTTATGATTTTTCGAAATACTGAGACTCAGTTCATGGCATTCTTGTTTTTGAACATGACGCCAATCTTCTTCCATAGGACGTCTGCTTCTGTTTTTTTGCCGAAGTTGTTGTATAGAGTCATGTCTATAAAACACCTTATGTATGTGGCCTCCTTCAGATGCAACACTTCCTAAGTCGTTGCATCGATCTTGTTTGGTTTTTTATATCCGAACTGCATCGGCAGCTAGAGGTCTTTGCACACGACCATGTCTCTCATCTTCGACTTCCACACTGAGTAGTTGGAGCTGGTTAGCTTAAACATGCCGCCGAACGAGTCTTCCATCGCTCTGATACCACTTTGTTAGGAATTGACTGGCCACAACTGGTTGCACATTCGTATTCGTCTATAGAAACCAAGAACTAGTACACAGACGAAAAACATGAAGACACAAAGATACCAATATTTTACATGGAAACCCCGAAATGGGAAAATTCACGGGGGCCCACAAACCCCGAGAAAACAATTCACTATAGTAGAGAGGAAGTATGTTAATGTAAACGTGCAAAATTGTTAGACAGAATCGGCTCAGCCGGATAGCAACAGAGAACAAGATGAAGGTTTAACGGTGAAGATTAACACACAGAGAATACGCGTGGGAGAGACAGAGAGAGTAGAACATACACTTAAATTCAAAAATAACTCTGAAACTCTATACATACAACGTGCTAAACAACACTATTTATACAAGTCCATAAAGGACTGATAGAAGTACTGACAGGTACTTCAATACTCCTACGTGTGACTGACACTAACTACAAGACAATGATTACCTAGTAGTCTAGGCTACTACTAGGCTTCTGGTTCCCGCTCGAATCCGGCTCTCCGATCCGTCTCCCCGATTCGGCCGATTGTTTCTGGATACCGATCCGGCTCATCCTTCCGGATGCCGATCCGGCTCAAGCTTCTTCATCCGATCCGGATCCGGTTGAGCTTGCTTCCTCAACACTCCCCCTCAAGCTCAACTTGAGGTCGGATCGTGGTGTTAGTGTCCATGGCAGCTGGTTCATCTACGTAGGTCCTTCTGGCATTGATCCGCCTTGCTTGCGCTCCTCGTCAAGTCCGGTCCTGTTTGTCGCGACCCTTCTGGTTCTGCGCACCTCGACCTCCTCGGTCGGCTTGTCTACTCAACAAGCCCATTTCAGCTCCCTCACTGCTGCGACTCCGGCGCTTGTGGACCCATCGGTTCCTTCGTGTTGGCTTCGACTTCTACTGCATTCGTGTCCATTTGGCCTTTAGTTGATCCGGTTTCTCCGAATCTTGAACCGAATCAGTTTCCTTAGATTCGTTCGAACTCTTGTCCAAATCGGTCGCTCCCAATTCGTTCCGGCTCCCGAGTCGGTGTTCTCCAACTCGTCTTCCGGTTTCAGGCCCTTCACCATATCAGACCATGTCCGGGTCTTGGCCTTCTCCTTGCGGTCGGCTTTGTCCTTCTTAACTCTACCGTCGTTGCCGCTCGTTCCGACTTGTTTAGACGTGCCGACTTCTTTCGTCAACTCGACTTCCTTTTTCCTCTTGTCTCCCCCTTTGTTGGTTCTTCCCTTCATGGTGCCTTGTCCGGTGCCATCCATTCCCTTTCCTTTTCTCCCCCTCTAGTGCAGCACGTCGAGATGCTGAATATTAAGAATTTCAGTGAAGTGCTAGAACTTGTCCAATCTGAGTGGTTTGGTGAAGATATCAGCAACTTGTCGATCCTTCTAAACATACCGAAGTTCAACTTCACCGCTCAAAACCCGCTCACGGAGAAAGTGATAGTGGATTTCTATGTGCTTCGTCCGAGCATGGAACACGGGGTTTTCGGCGAGCTAAATGTTGCTCATGTTGTCACAGTAGATCAGGATTGGGGTCGGTATCTCAATTTGTAGGTCTTCCAGCAGTCGCCGAAGCAAGATGGCTTCACAAGTGCAACGGTAGCACCCCGATACTCAACCTCAGTGCTCGACAAAGCCATTGTTGGCTGCTTTTTGCTGCTCCACGCAACAGCTGCGCAACCAAGGGAAAACATGTAACCGGAGGTGGATCAGCGATCCGATGCATCACCGGCCAAGTCCGCATCTATATATCCGACTAGCCTTTTGGTTATACCATGCTGGTATAACAGTCCCCGGTCCTTCGTGCCGCTCACACACCGGAGTATCCGGTGTGCACACTGAAGGTGCTCCACGGTCGGCTTCTGCATGAACTGGTTGATCGCTTGAACTGGATAACTGATGTCGAGTCGAGTCATTGTCAAGTATATCAGGCTTCCAACAATTTGTCAGAACCGTTTCTCATTGCAAGCCGGTCCGGAGTTGGGACGAAGCTTTTGGTTCCAGTCCAAGGGTGTGGAGAACTTGTACAACATATTCAACACATAGCGTCGTTGTGAGAGCAATATGCCGTCGGGGGTTCGGATCACCTCGATCCCAAGAATATAATGAAGGTTTCCTTGGTCCTTCATTTCAAATGCGTCCGACAATTGGGACTTTGCTCGGCTGATTTCATTGAGTCCGGGTCCGGTGATGACTAAATCATCAACACAAAGTAGGATGCAAACCGGACCGTTTGGACCTTGCCGGATGAACAATGATGAGTCGGATTTAGAGGTCACAAACCCCATCTTACGCAACCGGTGCGTGATCTTCACATTCCAAGCTCGGGGGGCTTGTTTAAGACCATAAAGCGACTTCTTAAGCTGGCACACCGCCGACTTGTTCATCTCCGATTGAAATCCGGGAGGTTGGATCATATAGACCCGTTTTGCAAGGTCACCTTGAAGAAATGCATTCTTCATGTCCATCTGGTGAAGATGTCACCCCCCTTGTCACAACAATTGCCAGTACCACACGAACCGTCGTCATCTTCGCTACCGGAGTGAAGGTCTCATTGTAATCGATTCCGTGGCTCTGTGCGTATTCATTCGTCACTAACCGGGCCTTGTACTAGTTAACCGAATCGTTGGCATTCTACTTTACCTTGTACACCCATTTGCAACCGATCGGTTTACAGTGTCGGGGAGGGTCAACGAGGTCCCATGTGTCATTGGCATTGAGTATCTTGAAACCAAGATCAAAATCGAAATCGAAAACCGAAATCGTTTTCGTAATCGAAGACCAAAATCGTTTTCGAAATCAAAATTGAAATCGTTTCAGAAGACTATAATTGTAGGGCAAACTTTAGTAAGGGTAGTTGATCATTAGTGTAAAGTTAGAACGAGGGAGTTGCCTCTGCAACCATGAGTGAGAGAGTGAGAGTGTAGCTTTGTAGCCGTCTGTCAAACGAAGGAGAACTTGAGGTCATTGCCTCCGAGTTCCGTATTTGTACTTCCTCTCTACTATAGTGATCTGTTTTGTCAGGGTTTGTGGACCCCCATGGTTTTTCCCATTTCAGTTTTTCCATGTAAAATATCGGTGTCTCTGTGTCTTCATGTTTTTCATCTGTGTACTAGCTCTTGGTTTTTGCGTACGAATAAGAACATGCAACCGGTTGTGGCCAGTCGATTCCTAACACGTTGAACATGTTGCCCTAGCCATCCCTCACCACTTCTTTCAATAATGTTTTCCCTTGCATGCACACGACAATGTAGTAGTTTTCTAAATCTTCATTCTTAGGAGATTTGAGCACTGCAAAATGATCTCCAACTTCCAATAAAACTGCCAAGTCTTCACGTTGCTTTTAGTATACAATATTGTTTGAATGTGCAGCCTCTTCAATATCATCTTGTCTTCAGACTCAAGCTTCTGCAGCTTCCAAGGCTCCACGATTGATAGGTTGATGCATTCTATGGGTATGAGTGCTATGTGCAGAAACGTGTATGGATCTGTAGTCGGTACTAGACAGCAAACAACACATACAGAAAATAGAATAGGCGTGGAGACTTACATAGATGGAGCTTTAATGGAAAGCTTCTTATTACTTCGTTCTTTCTCAGAGATACTTGATACTCTGCTCTTCATTACTCATTACAATGTTAGGTATTCGCTTATATACTAAGCCCTAACTTATTAACGAGTTCACACTCGGACGGATACAATTTGGAAGGAGTTGGTCTTTTATACTAACAAACTCCCCCGTAAAAGGACTACTCTTTCTTGCATGTACAAGTGCTTGGGGTTATCTCCCCCATAATTTAACTAGATCTTATGTTACAAGTCTGTCGGCAAGTAGCCGATTCGGCAGAGGTATAGTATGAGTGTCAGTCAGCTCTTACCTTCTACTCCTCGTTCGGCTTTCTTCTACTTAGTCGCTTGTCAGAGCCCTATCTTTGTCCTTAGCGTTGATCTGGGAATGGCTTCGTCAGGCAATCGGCGATGTTCACCTCGGTGTCGATCTTCCGGACTTCAAGTGTCTTCTATCGCACCTCAATGTGCTTCGTTTTCGCATGGTAGACGGGATTGTTGATGAGGTGTATTGCACTCTACGAGTTGCAATAGATAGTCGGCGCTGGTCGGTCTATTCGGTTTGCAGTGCCGAAGTTCGCAGTCAGTCGGTACAGCCAGATCGCTTCCTTCGCTGCTTCCGATGATGCTATATACTCAGCTTCTGTGGTAGACAGAGCCATGCACTCTTGAAGTTTCGAACTCCATGATATCGCACCGCCACCATAGGTGAAGATGTAGCCTGATATCAATTTCCGACTGTCCATGTTCCCAACATAGTCAAAGTCGGTGTAGCCTTCGATTTCGGCTGAGATTGTCAGTCCGAAAGTCAACTGTGCATCCGTGGTTCATTTTAGATACCTAAGAATGTGCTTGACGGCCTCCCAATGCTTCTTTCCTAGGTTTGACATGTACCGGCTGACCACCCCTACGGCATAGGCTAGGTCGGGTCGGGTTGCGACCATTACGTACATGATACGTAGGGTATCTTTCCATTAAGCTCTCTCTCCTTGTCCGTTGCAAGAGAGTGTCTATCTGATAGTCTGATTGACGTCGGAAGCGGTGTCGGTGTTGGCTTCGCGTTCTCCATGTTGAAGCGCTTCAACACCTTGCGGATGTATTCGGACTGGGAGAGTCGGAGAGTTTTGGTCGTCCAATTTCGCTCTATCCTCATGCCCAGTATGTGTCGGTCTTGTCTGAGTTCCTTCATCGTGAATTTTGCGTGAAGGCTCCGCTTCAGCTTACCGATATCTGCTTGATTGCTCCCTACAATCAACATGTCGTCGACGTATAGGATCGGATAGATCCTTGACTCATCGGCCAGTTGCCAAACATACATGCATAGGTCGGAGTTTCATATGTTGTATCCCAACTGCCGTATGTAGGAGTCAAACTTCTAGTACCACATTCTCGGTGTTGTTTTAGGCCATATAGAATTTTCTTTAGTCGACATACGAGGTGATTGTCCTCCCCCGTCGCTGTGAAGCCTGCCGGTTGAGACATGTATATGTCTTCTTCCAGATCTCCGTGTAGGAATGTCGTCTTTACGTCCATCTGCTCGAGCTCTAGATCTTCTGTTGCCACGACTCCTAGTAGGAGTCGGAGGGTGGTCATCTTGACTACTAGTGAGAATATCTTGTCATAGTCGACCTTGTATTCCTGTTTGAATCCTTTCGCGACGAGCCGAGCTTTGTACTTGGGTTTCTCTGAGTCGGATACATACTTGTATTAGAACACCAATTTGCAAGGTAGCAACTTTCTTCCTGCTAGTAGTTCGACCAGCTCCCATGTCTGATTTTGATTAATCGAGTCCATTTCGGATTTCATGGCCTGCAACCATGTTTTGGCGTCTGGTGTGGCCATAGCTTCATCATACGTGCGTGGTTGGCCTACATTTGTGTAGTGGACATAGTCGAGGCCCGGTTGATAAAACTCTGTTTGCCTTCGAGCTCGTCCAGATCTCTTGGGTGCCATAATATCTGGTTCGGATTCTTCAATCGATTCGGATTAACGATCGGTATTTGTTGAACCAGTTGTGTCAGGAGTCTTATTAGGTGTCCCATCCTCGATTTGGGATTTCGGCGGTGTTTGGTTGTTCTCCTCTGTGGTTGTTGTCAACTCGATTCTGACTTACCTCTTAGCGATTATGCCTTTGTCGACTCTTGTCGATTCGGTTGTGTCTTTGATTGCTTGGTCTTTGAGTTTGACATTAGGACTTGTTGTCGATTCGGTGTCGGTAGGGAAGTTGGCAGTTTGTTGGAGTTCGACAGTTTGTCAAGTCTCTGATTCAGCCCGTTGGGTCGGTCCTTCTACGACAGTGTCGTCATCTTTGAAGGATACCTTCTTACCAACTGTTTTCTGTTGGTTCCGTTGAGAGAAGATAGAGTCTTCATTGAAGACTACATCGCTGCTCCGGATCAATTTCCGGTTCTCAAGGTCCCATAGCCAGTAGCCAAAGTCCCCATCGGTTCCCTAACCGAGAAATATGCATTTTGTTACATGGGGTGCCAACTTCATCCTTTTGTCCCTAGGGATGAACGCGTTGTCGTAGTGTATTTCGTACACTACGTGAAAAACATATAAAGTATCCGATTTAATAAATATGAAGAAAACAACGAAAATATCAAAATACTTATTACATGCATAGGGCAAGATTTAAACCTTGTACCTCCACGTTAATAATGTAAAGCCTTACCATTACACTAACATAACATTAGTGTTAAAAAGTATATGTCCCACATAGAAAGCTAAGTTCACGCTAGGATAAACTTTAGAAAAAACGCACGATAAAAGAAAAAGCTACACATGCACATCTAGCGTGCATGAACACTATAGTCAATAAAAAGCGCATGACTTTAGAAAAAGAATGTTAGAGAAAGCATATAGTCTATTTATAGAAAAAGCATGGAGGGCATAATTAGAGAAAAAGCATGGACTGCCAAGACTCTCGCATCACTATATAAGGATGGGGAGCACAATGTAATAAAGGGTGTGGAAAACTTTGGAAATTGGATATATTTCTAAAAAAACACCAATTAATAAATTATATTCGTGGGATTCACGAAATAAACTATACTTGTGGGATTCACAAGGTTTGATCTCTTTTCTCAATCTACTCTAATCTATTCTAAACTATTTCAATTTATTACTACGATTAAGATAAACTAAAACAACTATACTTGTGGGATTCGCAAGTTTCTATCTCTCATTTATATAATCTATTCATAATTAGACTTGTCTCAAATTCTTCCTCCTCCTAGTCCAAAACCCCAGTGGTTCCCACCCGACTCACACAATGATCTGGCGCAGAAAGGCACGACAACATAGGCTTCGCATCCGAATATACAGAGCCTAGTGTAGGTCAGTTGTTTGCCTGACCATAGTGCCTGTGGCACTTTGAGCCTGATTTCTCTTGACGGCGCCAGATTTATCAAGTATACTGTCATCTGCAATACCTCCGCCCAGAATTTCAGCTTCAGTCCGGCTTGCTGGAGCATTGTCGTCACCCTCTCCTGGATCGTTCGGTTGATCCGTTCAGCCACCCCATTTTGCATGGGTGTGTAAAGAACAGTCTTTTGATGCCGGATCCCTTTTTCGAACAAGTACTGGTTGAAGGCTCTGGAGGTGTACTCACCTCCGTTGTCGGATCAGAGTGTCTTTACTCTGTGTCCTGACAAGTTCTCCACTTCAGATGTGCATCGAGTGAAGACATCAAGTGCTTCATCTTTGGACTTGATGGAGTATGCCCAAACTTTCCGTATATAGGCATCGAAGAATGTGATGAAGTACCGGGAGCCTCCTAGTGATCGCTCTGGCATGGGCCCACATATGTTTGTGTGCATGAGCTCTAGGGGTTGTCATATCGTCTCCTAGTGGACAGAGTGCGGACTTCAAGTCTGTTTCCCATATCAACAGTGCTTGCAGAAGTCCGTCTTTGCCTGGAGTTTTGGGATGTAGCCGACTGACATCAACCGATCAAGTTTGGCTTGAGACATGTGGCCAAGTCAGCCATGCCATAAGTTCGGGTCAGTTTTCTCGGCTACGTTCACGGCCCCTTCAGGGTTCATCGCCATCAATGGGTATAGATTATTATTCTTATGCCCACTACTGATTTTGAGGTTTCCTCAGCTGATCACCCATGTCGACTCGTGTAGAGTCATTCGATACCCATCTTCGGCTAATATGACGATGGAGACCTAACTCCTCTTTAGATCGGGTACATGCCGAACTCAGGGCATGGTTATTGTGTTGCCATTTTGCAATCTGATGGGAACCTCCCCGGTTCCGGCTATGTTGCACTCCTGCCCGTTTCCCAGTCAGACTATGCCGCTGGCGTCAGCTAAATAGTTCGAGAACCATTCAATGTTGGGGGTCACGTGAAATGTGGCACCAGAGTCTAGTAGCCACATGTGCGCAACTTGTGCACTATAGAGGACTTCTTCGATCATCAAATCCTCTAGAGAGAGGATTTCTCCGAATCGGGTGTCAGCAACATTGATCTAGTTGCCGACTAGAGAGTGGTCCAAGTCGGAACATCCCCGATTCCACTCGGATCACCGACCACTCTCTTTTCTTTTTATTGACTAGCAGTCGGAAACATTGTGGCTAGGTTTCCTGCAGTGTGTGCAGTACTCACTTGTTCGACCCATTCTCGACTTTGACCGTTGTTGATCACCCCTTGTTTTCGATCGGCTGTAGTGTCGACCGGTTCCATCAGCTTGTTCTTTCGTTCGACTCTGTCGGTCGAACAACTTGGTTGAGTGATGGGCTTCTGCCGACTCATCGATGGTTAGTCCCATCGATTTTCGCCTAATGTCCTCTGTGAGGACTTGGTCGGTTGTTTCGTCCAGATTTAGGATCGGTTGGCTATTGGCGTAAGTTGTACAGAATACCTCCCAACTTTCCAGCAAGCTTGATAGGAGGGCAAGGGCTTTCACTTCTTCTTAGAAGTTGATCCCTTGTGATGAGAGCTCTGACAACACCCAACTGAAGGTGTTAATGTGGGAGGTTGCCAGATTAGTCTCTTTCATCTTCATGTTGAACAATTGTTTGATCAAGATTAGTTTCGAAGATGAGAACTTCTTCTCATAGACGGCTTGTAGCTTCTCCCACAATGAGAACATTCTCGTCTCTTTCGCCATGCTAAAATAGACGTTTTCGGCCAGATGCATTCAAATGGTGGATCTCCACTCCTCTGTTGTCATTGAAGCAGGTTTTTCGTTGTGTCGAATGGCTTCGACCTGTCTTTGAATGATTAGCACATCCTACACCATCTACTTCCACAAGGCAAAGTTTTTGCCGTCGAATTTTCTAATTTCAACTCCTGTTTCGGATGTTGAAGCCATATTATGTTTGTGAACTTGAGATTTCTGACCTGGCCTTTTCTTTCAGCTTCTTCTATTGTCTATTGCCGCCGAATAGCAAAGATTCGGCCCTGATACTAGTTGTGGGTACGAGTGCTATGTGCGGAAACGTGTATGGATCTGTAGTCGGTACTGGACAACAAAAAACACATACAATAAATAGAATAGGCGTGGAGACTTACACAGATGGAGCTTTAATGGAAAGATTATTATTACTTCATTCTTTCTCAGAGATACAATACTCTGCTCGTCATCACTCATTACAATGTTAGGTATTCGCTTATATACTAAGCCCTAACCTATTAACGAGTTCACACTCGGATGGATACAATTTGGAAGGAGTCGGCCATTTATGCCAACACATTCATCCCAAGCTTCATCTATACACATGGAACAAAAGCATGATAAAGTATGGAGTAACAATTGTGTTGTGTCCTTGCGGCTAAACCCTAATACACAATGGGTGTTGCGCGTGCCTTTCACGGTTTTACAACCATATGATTTAGTTCTATCGACCTCATCAACGCGAACCTCAACAAACAATCTGTTATTACCATCATTTGACATCTTCCATGTTAGCCATTCCACAACATCATGTGCATTTTGTAACTTAGCACCATTCCTATTCAATTGCTCACTTGTAAGAGGACGTTTGATCACAACCCCCGCGCCATCATGCTCTCCTTTTCCATGTCCAAACCCAAAGTAGTTCCATTGCATACAAATGTTGAATAGGGAGAAGTACCTGCTTTTGTATCCCAAGTATCCAACAAACATTAGTAACAATACTCCGATAGAAACATAATTAGTACTGATGGATTTGTACAAAATTACGTTGAAGCGTAGTACTATGTTGAAGAACAAGAATACTAACAAGTAAAAGATGATTAGTATAGACTCATGTGAATGGACAATACTATGTTGTCAATGAGAGTATTATACATCCATTAATACTGATTTAGTACAAATACAAAACAAAGCACAATACAATGTATCCATGGAGAACACTCTACACCGATTAAAAGAAAAATAGTATTATGTTATCAACCAAGAGTACTTAACATCCATTAATACTGATTTAGTACGGATACGACACAAAGCATAGTACAATGTGTTCATGGAGAACACTCTACATGTATTAAAAGATAATTAGTACAAACTCTTCAATATTGGATAGTACTATATTGTTGACGACGAGTACTTCACATCCATTAATACTGATTTAGTACAGATACAACACACAATACAGTACAATGTGTCCATGGAGAACACTCAACATGGATTAAAAGATAATTAGTACAAACTCTTAAGAACGGACAATACTATGTTGTCAACAACGAGTACTTTACATCCTTCAATAAATACTAATTTAGTGCAAATACAACACACAACACAGTACAATGTGTCTATGGAGAACACTCTACATGGATTAAAAGATAATAAACATAGATTCACGTGAAAAGATAGTACTATGTGATCAATCAAGAACACTTAACATGGTTACAAACATAATTAGTATGTATGCATCCGTTTGAATAGTACTGTGTTGTCTATCAAGAGTTTTTTATGTAATTGAAAACATAAAATAGTATTGATGCACAAGGGCAAACAGAACTAAGTTGGAGGGGACATGATAGGAGAATACCCACTTGTTTTGCAAGAATACTAAAACAGTTAGTGTGTCGACAATTAGTACGAATGCAATAGGGAGTACCATATTAAGATGTAAACTTTGAACCCAACAAGTAGAAGAATTAAAACAAGTAGTTCTGATTCACGTGAAGGATGAACACAAAAGTATTACTTCCTTAGACATTGCATTATAAGTACTAAACATATGGATTAAAAATTACTTGGCGATAAAGTAGAACAATCGAGCCGCCTTAAACTTCGAGGCAGCACCATCAAACCAAACCCAATGGTGGTTAAAACTAAACCTAAAGAAAATAAATCTGCATGGTGAAGCTTAAAATAATGTTGAACAAATAGTGTATCATGCTTTTTATCATCCGAAATGTAAAATATTGATTTCTTGTGTAACTCACCGTCTTGTCTCCAATAGCAAATATGTACAAGTATTGTACATTGATCATTGTACCAGTGCATTGATTGAACCTCATTTTGAACTTTAAATGTATAGTTTTCTACAAATTCAATAACAGATACCATGATACCCGGTGGTAAGTTATTAATACATTCCTTGAACTATGAATTTTGCCAATAACTCCGGAAGTTATGTGGAATGGGCTCCCCAAGTTGTTTCTTAAACTCTAAGACAAGGGTAGCAACACATGTCTCCTTATATACTTCCTTGATACGCTTACTAACAAGTTCCTTGCTGATATTTTCAGTCACATACTCTAAATATTTCCATTTCACAATATGATTGTTTCCCACATCAAGCTCCTGTCTACAAAATAATGGTAGCGGGCAAACCTTACATGTTCATAAAAGACATGTACGACGATGCCACTCACATGATGGTTCTTTTTCACAAACACAACACCTCCATAACTCAGAAACAAATGCATAAGTCATGTTTCCTGCATTACACCTATTATCCTCCCCATTTGGTCTATAGACCTCACAAGTGCAGACACATAATTCCCCGTGTATACCCTTAGAATCAGAATGTGTCAGATGTCCAAATTAGAAACGAAAAGATTCATAAGAGAAGTAACCCAAAGAGCTTTCCAAGAATATCTTGCATGTGAAATTTGGGGCTAGAAAACAGAAATAGTGAGGAAAAGAAAAGTCGACACATATAGACAAGATTTTTTTAGGGGAAAAAGGCAAGCAATCCTAAACCTATAAATGAGAGCCTATTCTAGTGAAGAAGGGGGGGAGGGAGAAGGAACGCGGAAGCTCTACTCAATTGGAAAGTGGAAGAAGAAGGATCAACAATATCGAGACGCATCATCAACAAAGAAACTCCTTCTATACTCCACCTCTCTTCCCCCATTCATTTATAAACAATCCTTCATATTTGCATCCAACCCATTGTAACATGATTCTTATATTATAAAAGAATCTATTATATTGATATAAACTAATGTTTTCTTTCATCTACTTGTCTTATGTGTAAATCTTGATTGTGCTTATTTGTTTGTGTGTCTTGTGACAAGGGAGCGTTTTGGGCTTGCCCATGCACCTCTCATTTCATAAAGACATTCAAACCTACATGTCTTATATGTTATCATCGTTTGTGCTTATTTTCTTATGTGTCTTGTGACAAGGGAGCGTTTCGGGCTTGCCCATGCACCTCTCCTTTCACAAAGGCATTCAAGCTTACGTGTCTTGTGTGTTAGTGTAAATCTTGCTTGTGTGTTCGTGCGACTTGTGGCAAGGGAGCGTTCGGGCTTGCCCATGCATCTCTCCTTTCACAAAGGCGTTCGAAATTGTTTCTCCTGTGTGTAAACTTTGCTTGTGTGTTCGTGCGACTTGTGGCAAGGGAGTCTTCGGGCTTGCCCATGCACCTCTCCTTTCACAAAGGCGTTTGAAATTGTTTCTCCCGTTTGTAAACCTTGCTTGTGTGTTCGTGCGACTTGTGGCAAGGGAGTGTTCGGACTTGCCCATGCACCTCTCCTTTCACAAAGGCATTCGAAATTGTGTCTCTCGTGTGTAAACTTTTCTTGTGTGTTCATGCGACTTGTGGCAAGGGAGCCTTCGAGCTTGCCCATGCACCTCTCCTTTCACAAAGGCGTTCGAAATTGTTTCTCCTGTGCGTAAACCTTGCTTGTGTATTCGTGCAACTTGTGGCAAGGGAGCATTCGGGCTTGCCCATGCACCTCTCCTTTCATAAAGGCATTCAAAATTTTGTCTCTCGTGTATAAACCTTGCTTGTGTGTTCGCGTGTTTTGTAACAAGGGAGCGTTCGGGCTTGCCCATGCACCTCTCTTTTCACAAAGGCATTCAAAACGTTGTCTCTTGTGTGTGTAAGTAAGTCTTTTCCTTGTGTGTCCATGTGTAAGCCTTCCTCACGTGCCTTCGTTCGCCTTGTGACTAGGGGTTGACTCGGGCTTGCCCATGCACCTCTCCTTTTCACAAACACGTTCAAATACTTGTGCCTTGTTTGTGTAAGCCTTCCTCGTGTTGTGCATGTAAGCCCTATTTCCTTCCCATCCATAACCCCGGCGGTTCCGCCTCACGATCCGCACATAGTGACGGATTTTCACGACATAATAAAAGGGTGAAGCCGATGTGAAAAGGTGGTAGGAAGGATCAAGTGCTTGAAATAGAAGATGGCTTCTTCATGAAACACCCAAGCTGATGAAGTGGCAAAGTTGGTGGCTATTGTTGAGCATATGATGAGAGCTCAAGATAATGATGCAAGCTTAGACAAGGCCATCGACTAAACCGTTGAGATAGCGGGCCAATTTGGTGGAAGAAACATTACGGATTTTCTCGCTACATACAAGACAGAGATGCAACAACGTGATGTCATCGAAGAGAAGCAAATATCAAGCTTCAAGAGTGTCGTAGCTATTGGGTTACAAGGCCGTATAAGGGAGATTCAAGTGGCCCAAACAACATGGGTGGGATTTGAAAGGGCGCTTTTGGCTGAATATATGCTTGAAGATGCATCGAGGATGACTCGTCATATGTTGATGAAATGGATGGAGAAGAAGGGGAAGAACATGAACATATCGGGAGTGTACACCTAATTTGACCAAATTTACAACCGTCTCCTGAGAACCGACCAAACACTTCTTGAAGGAGATAAAGTTGTGTACTTCTTAAAGACAGTGGATGCAAAAGATAGACGAGAACTAGGTAGTCTATTAGAGGAAGAAGCACAACCCAATGGTCTCATAACGGATTGGGTTGCGGTAAGAAGAGCATGTGATCGATTTGACAAACGTCGTCGATGGCTAGATGATTCCGACATCATGGGCCCAATCGTCCAAAGAAGGAAGGCTCCAATAGCAACTGAGATGACAAAGCAAAGTGAGCCGACCGAAAGAGCGATCGAGAACTCTGTCATTGAAGAGTTGGCACAAAAATTCAAAGTGGTTTCGTTAGCTAATATGAGTCGTAGAGGGCCGAAAGGGAAACACCCATATAGATGTGTATGGTGTGATAGTGTTGATCATGCAAGGAACGATTGTGCTAGTCTTCAAGAGGCAATTCGACAAAACCTCATCTACATGAAAGGCAACATTATACACTCAAGTGAGACTCGAAAGCCCTTGCAAGTGAATTTCGGTAGGGGAGGTCTAAAGAAAATCATGGATGAGGCTGATGCGAGCCATGTTGAAGCTATACACTATGTTGCATCCGCCGGTATAAAAATTGGGAAGGAGAATCTTGGAATGATTAAACCGGGAACGGGGTTTTGGCCGACTGTCCTCGAATACGAAAAAAAAGGGAAGATTAATTCGGATGATGCAAAGCTAGCCAACCTTCATGTACGAGACCTTACCGAGTGGGCGGATCCGGTTGATAACAACACGATCTCCCAAGAGATCATATGCGAAACCCACGAAATGTTTGTGGATGAGAAGCGGAAGAGGATGGATTTAGATGAAGCCCCTTCTAAGAAACATGACACAAGAAGCTTTAAGAAGAAGGAAGAGATGATCAACACCACATGTCAAGAAGATGGAAGCTCAAACAAGAGAGCCGAGGAACCAACTCAACCCATTGAAGAGAATGCCAAGAAGGGGAAGGATAGATCGATGCCAACATACAAATTAAGGTCGGATATTGAACAAAAAACTAACTTAAGAAAGGTTCTTGAAGAAAGAGTCCTCGATAGCCGTATTGACCTTACATTGAGAGAACTACTTGGAATTGCAAAGGAGTTCCATGAGACCATCGTCGATCTTATCAAACGTAAAAGACAACAAGCGGATGAGGAAGAGGGAATTTCGACAAAGGTGACAACCAATGCCATAACTATGGCAAGAATGGAAGAGAAAGAAGAAGATCTAGTGGACAGTCACTATACACGACCCCATTGGGCGAGAGCGACAACGAAAACTCCGGTGAAGATTGGAGAGAAGAAAGAGACGGTTGTGATTATTATAGACCATGGATCAAAGATTAACCTCATGTCGACAGATTTCCACAAGAAGGGAAGATGGCATATCAACACAAACCATGGATGGAATAGATCGATCTTCCCACGAAGGCTTTGGCAAATTCATCCACGCTTGGACCAATTCCGGCATTTCAGATCGTCACCTTGTTAACGGGTTGGAGATTTTGAATACGTAAGGACCCATTCTTCCTCGGCACCATAAACCATCTATTGGAGTAGGGAGCATTGGACGGCTCAAGAATTCCCATCCTAACCTTTTCCTTTAGAAGCTCAATCAACTTCGGAGTGTGAGCTCTTGGACCGGTATCGGCTTGAGGTTCGAGGGTACATGCGGGACCGTAAATATCACCATTGGCTCTATCATCTTCGGATCGGCACATCTGATTTCAGAAGGTTGCGTGTTCGTTTCACGTCGGGTTCACCAATGTCGCGAAGTTTCGCGTGCGTGTGTCGCTCGAACGGGACCGTCGGGGCCTTGGACTAGGGAGATGCAAGGGGTGAGGAAGTTGGAGATTAAGACAAAGACATGGGGAAATATACATAAGTTTTGATATAAATTAAGCTTAATACCACGATTTCAGTGGTTTTATTTCTTACATAGAATCAATTTCATCATTATTCAAAAACGGTAATCAACACAAAAGGGCTGAAAATAATAAGGTGAAGGCGAGTCTAGTGGGTTACGAGCTCGACTACTTCCGACGGCTATGTTGCCTCGATTCGGAGTAGTCCATGTGCCACTACAACCTCCCTTCTGCAATCGGCTACTAAGTTGACCACCATTGAGATGCCGAAAAAGCCATTGTTTAAGAAATCCAAACCCTAAAATCTTGAGTAAGAAGTATAATAGGAGCAAAACTCACAAACCCTAAAATCATATGTCCTCTAATATGTTGAGGAGAAAGGAAGAAAAGTAGAAAAGAAGAAGCTCTCTAACCCTAACCCTAGAATAAAAAGGAGGAGAAAGGGATAAGGAGAAAGGGAGGCTTCAAAACCCTAACCCAAGAAGAAGATGAGAAGATGAAAACCTAGTGGTACACCCCTAAGGCAAAATGGGCGACCCTCGAATAAGGCCTATTCCTCCCCTCTTATAGAGGAAAGAGACACCTATTTTTACATTACATGCTTTTATTTTTTTATCACAAAAATGGAAAGGGAGCAAAATATTACTTAATTTGTAGAGAGACTCAAACTCTACACCGCCCCATGTATACTTATAAGCTCTAACCACTAAGCTACTACAACTTTATTCTTATTATTATATTTTCATTCATATATTACTTTATGAGATGTGCATGAAGCTTCGCTTTTTCTCACACTACACACGCCACACTACGACAACGTCCTAACCCCACCCACTTGAATTGGCTTGAGTGTATATTTCGGCGATGTTTCCTCAAGTTCATTCTTTGAATACCTAGAGCTAAGGCAACTTTAGTATCACTATATATTTTTTCTCTCGCACCATTCACAACCATGTGTAGGGTTGCCCTCTTTGCAGCAACTTTTTTTATGCTCTGTACACCTTTCACTAAGTCTAGGGATGACTTCATAGACTCTACAATCTCTTTTGAAACACATTGGTCCGTAAATTTTATTCTCCCCATGTCTTCATTCAAACGTTAATGGTGTAACACTCTACATATAATATCCCTACGATCCTCTTCACTAAATCTCTTCGTTATTTCTACCACTTGTCTCTTGGTCCTTTTGGATATACATGAGTTACTTGACAACTCACTCTCATTGGGGAGTATCATGGCCACTAGATTTATCCAAAAAACTTAAGTGTCTTGCGAGAGTAGTTAATGTTATATACACTACACTAAGAAATTACAGTCAAATGTTTTTAAATGCGGCCTGCAAAGTGAGAAATCATTTGTTTCAGACATTTAAAGAAATACGTTTCAAAAATGACAAATAATCATTTCTTTATTCACAGATTTCTGAGAATGAAAAAATTTAGTACTGAAAATGAAAAAATAGATTTCCGAATATGAAACTAAATAGAATTCTGAAAATGTCTAAATTAAGAATAGGGGTGCTTACCATACCAAATAAATCAATTATTGTTGAAGTCTCAAACAAGTATTGGAATACTTTCAAATGAGTGGAAAAAGTGAGGAAGATGAATGCGGTATTGTGCCTCCAATCGGTGGACAAACCCTCAAATTGAAGGAGGATGCCTCGTATTTCAGTGATAATATGCCTCAAATCGGTGGAGGGAGCTTCGAATCTGTGTGATATTCTACCTCGATTCGGTGGAAGGATCCTCAACTCAGTGGAATAAGCCTCAAATAATCGTGAGATGAAAATTGCAATCGGTGGAAGAAGCCTGAAATCGTTCTCGAAGAAGTCACTAATGGTTGTTATTAGAGGCCTCAGATTAGTCTCTAATCCTCAACTCAAACCCTAAAACATGTTTAGTGTTGAAGCACCCAAATATCTAAGATAGGGTTTACACACTCTAACGATATACATGCATAACAAAACTCTGAGATGGGAGGACAACCTGAAACCTGACATGGATGTCTGAGATGAAGAGCTCAAAGAAACTAAGAGGGATAGAGGGAGAGGAGTTGGTTTGAGGGGAAGCGCCAAAAATGTTCAAATCCACGTGAGGGGAAATTAGCCCCCAAAATGGAAAGAACATCTCCTCACGTGTTCCCCCCACCCCTTGTCTTAAATGTCACTTGTACTACACTCACCCCACTCCCCAAAATCAATTTTCTTTTACTCTGGTTATTTTTCCAATTATTTAGTACTAACAGTATCGAAAGGACTGACGTTTTTTGTGGCCAAAAACAATACTTTCCTAGTACACCGTAGCGTGCTGCAACCCATATGGTTTTATAATAGACATAGTCTTGATATCGATTCGTCGAATCATACTATTTTTCTTTTGAAGGAAATAACAACCAACAAGTTTTTATTCATGGGACTGCAATAAACAAGTTTCTATTCATGGAACCTTTACTATCTTGCGAATGGATTATTGTACCAAAATAGTAAGGTTTGTATACCACACATAAAGGACATCAAGAATAAAATTCTTTATGAATGTCATGATGCCCCTTCTACTTGACATCCAGGTGTCCAAAGAACATTGACTTTGATTAAAGCTAGGTTTTTCTTGCCAAGAATGAAACCTAAGGTAGAGTCCTATGTTATTCATTGTCCACAATGTTAGGTCATTAAGGTTGAGGGACAGAAAAAAGCTGGCTTATTACAACCTCTCGATATTCGAGCTAAAAGGTGGCAAAGTATATCCATGGATTTCATAGTTGGATTACCTAGTTCCGCTAAGGTAAATAATGTCATTTGGGTGGTTGTTAATCGGCTTACCAAGATGGCAAGATTCATTCCAACAAAATCCACAATTACTGCAAAGCAATTGGCGATTAAGTTTATTAAACATCTTTATAGCTTATATGGTCTACCGATGGATATTGTAAGCGATTGAGACTCCAAGTTTACAAGTACATTTTGGTTAGAAGTTATGAAGAAACTGCAAAAAACTTTGAGTCTCAGTTCTTCTAATCATCCTCAGTTAGATGGGCAGATTGAGAGAGTGAATAAGATATTAGACTATATGTTGAGAGCATATGTAGCACAAAAACCCTAATTATGGGAGACTTATCTTCCAATGGTGGAATTTGCCTAAAATAGTACTAAGCATACATCAACAAAATATAGTCCGTTCATGTTGATGTATGGTTATACACCACATCTTCCTATTGATATTTCGTTTGACTCACATACTTTGGATATTACAAAGGATTTTCTCTCTGATATGCTTGAAGCACGTAAATTAGCAAAAGAAAACTTAGGATGGTACAGGAAAGAAATGTCTTTTATGCGAATCATGATAGAAAGCTAAGGGAATTTCACGTAGGACAACAGGTTTTTGTACGGGTTCCTAAGGACTCAGAAACATTGAGAATAGGATTGTGTGCAAAACGAGCCCCACGGTATTGTGGACCATATAAAGTTTTAAAACATATAGGTTCCAATGCTTATCGTTTGGATTTGTTGTCCAATCTTATGGTTCATCCCGTATTCCACGTGAGTCGATTAAAGGAGGCGATTGGTTATGATGATAATGTTGTCTCACCATCTGATTTATCAACATTTGAGGACGATCATTTTGCTCCACATGAACCTAAGGAAATCATGGACCATAGGTCTAGAAATCTAAGGTCAAAGGTTGTTCACCACTATAAGTTTAAGTGGAAGGATAGATTGGAAGAAGATGTTGGGATTTCGGTCCCTCCGGATGGGATGATGAGTACCCTACAAGGAAGACCCGGTGAAAACCGGATGATGCAGACCCGCTGAGAACCTCTCACCAAATGAAGGGACATATATGTAAATATGTTTTTGAGAAGCCATTGGGGCTATATTTGTAAATAGTCCTAAAATCATATTAGTATAAATATGACCTAGGGCAAACACTATTTAGACTTGTTGTAGATCATTGTAAGAGTCCTTGTATTGTATGCTTAATTGTTGTACAGAGAGAGAGAGAGAGAGATACAGAGTGAATCTCTGTTGTAACAGCCGCTAGGCGAAGATTGTTAGCAAGAGGTCGTTGCCTCGGTGTTCCTTTTCTTTGTTGAATTCTTCTAGACATAGTGATAATTTGGAGCTAGTGGGCTCCCGTGGTTTTTCCGTTTAGGGTTTTCCACGTAAACATCCTGTGTACTCTCTCTTGCTCTATTGTTTGTGTGTATACGTGCATTTCTTCCTATTCCCATCTTTCTGTGGTTGATCCTAAGACTCGGTTGTGGCCGAGCAATATTCCGCATATTCCTGTCAAACTGGTATTAAAGCAAACAACACAGAAAATGGAAGAACCTTTCGGCGGCATGTTTAAGCTCACCGGCTCCAATTACTCAGTGTGGAAGTCGAAGATGAGGGACATACTGGTGGTTAAAGATCTTTGGTTGCCGGTTCAATTCGGGGACAAGAGACCGGATAAGATCGATGCCACGGTGTGGGAGGTGATGCACATGAAGATGATGGCATACATCCGGTGCTTCATCGACATGAGCCTGTACAACAATTTCGATGAAGATAGCAAGGCTCATGAACTCTGGGAGAAGATCGGCATCATGTTCCAGAACAAGAATGCCATTAATCGGGTTTCGGTATTTCGGAAGCTAGTGCGGCTGCGGTACCAAGATGGCTCCAGCATGGCGGAGCACATGAATGCCTTCCAGGGACTGATTCACCAGGCAACATCGTTGGAAGTACCTCTCGCCAATGAGGTACTAGCAATACTCCTACTCGGTTCCCTCCCAGATAGTTGGGAGACGTTAGTTGTCACTTTGGGTAACGTCAGGTTGGAAGGAAAACAGTTGTCCCTAGCAAGAGTCAAGTCGAGCTTGCTAGATGAGGAGGTGCGTCGGAAAGACAAAGAGGTGATCTCCGACCCCAAAGAGCTCCTTACTGAAGCGAAACGTGGAAGACAAAGGAACCGGAGTCCCCAGAACCGGGAAAAGTCGGGGACATGGTCAAAGTCAAGGGGGAGGCCCACGTGCTTCTATTGTGGGAAGCCGGGGCACTTCCAGAAGAACTGTCGGCATTTCCGAAAAGACAAGGGAACCAACAGTACCGATTCGAAGCGATCTCCAGACCGAAATGGTTCGGACCAGAGAGGAACGAACCAGAACAGAACAATGGCGATCGCGGCAAGGGAAGAGAAAATAATGCTCATCACCGAGGAGAATGAGCTAAACCTTGCCGACGACGAGACAACGTGGGTTGTTGATTCCAGGGCGTCGTTCCATCTTACTCCGTACCGGAAATGCATTTCATCGTACACAGTCGGCAAGCACGGTTGTGTCCGGATGGGGAATGAGGGAACATGCCGAATTGTCGGCATAGGAGATGTTGGTTGACAACACCAATTGGATGCAAGATGCTACTGAAGGATGTCTGACACGTTCCGGAGGTTCGACTGAAACTAATATCAGCCGGTCAGCTAGATGATGAACGCTACACGGGTAGCATCTGGAATGATGTCATGAAGTTCAGCAAAGGGAGTCTGATAGTGGCTCGGGCCCGAAAGGTCAACACATTGTACCTGATGAACGCCCGGTTATGCCCGGAAGAAGTGAACGTAGCATCTGACATTGCCGGTGAGTTGTGGCACAAGAGATTGTGTCATAGGAGTGAGAAGGGGATGAGGAGGCTCGCCAAAGACAACCTCATTCCGGTGAAAGATGTGCATCTTGAGAAGTGCACCGATTGCTTGTCCGGTAGGCAAAACCGGACCTCCTTCCGATCAAGGCCACCGATGAGACGGAATGCACCACTGGAGTTGGTGCATACCAATGTGTGTCAAGTGGACACGAAGTCACATGCCGGATCACAGTACTTCATGACGTTCATAGATGACCACAACTGGAAGTTGTGGGCCACACCGCTGAAGATGAAGGATCAGGTGTTATCCGTCTTCAAGGAGCTCCACGCGAGAGTGGAGAGGGAAACCGGCCGGAAGCTAAAGGCGGTTCGAGCAGATAACGGAGGAGAATACCGGGGGCAATTCGAAGAGTATTGCCGCTCGAAGGGAATCCGGCTCCAATTTACCGTGTCGAAGACGTCGGAACTCAATGGGCTAGCCGAGAGGATGAACCGGACCATAATGGACAGGGTCCGGAGTATGTTAGCACATGCAAAGTTACCCAAGATGTTTTGGGCTGAGGCACTTACGACAATGACGTACGTGATAAACAGATCACCCTCAATACCCTTGGACGGAGACATGCCACAAAGAATATGGACCAATAAGGAAGTGTCCTATCGGCATCTAAAGGTGTTCGGATGTCTCGCTTACGTGCATGTTGAAAAGGATCGGAGAGAGAAGTTAGATCCTAAGTCCCGGCCTTGCATATTCCTCGAATACGGCGATGATGAGTTCAGTTATCGAGTGTGGGATCCGGTCGACAAGAAAGTTTTCCGGAATCGAGATATTTTCTTCATGGAAGACAAGACCATTGCCGACTAGGAGTCGGAGAAGAAGATAATGAACTCCGAAGCGGTTGGTAAAGATCGTGATGGAAACAATCGACACTTTCCAAACTTCACCTCTCGGCCACAACCAAGGAAACACACGAATCGTTGTTGCAGAAATGGGAAATGCAGAAGTAAATAAGTGGACACACGATTTAACGTGGAAAACCCTGTACGGGAAAAAACCACGGGAGTACAAGACTCCGAACCAAAACTATGCACAGAGAAGTATACAATGGCGAGCTACAAGGCGACGACCTTGAGCTCGCTGTCCTCGCCACAAGCGGCGGGAATACACAGAGGCGTCGACCTCTTCCTCTCTCACGCTCTATCTCTCTCACGGCTGCTCTCTCTTCACTTGTCTTAAGTGAAAAAAACAGAAAAATGAGTAGCAACATTAAAACTGTTTGCCCTAAGTCATATTTATACACATATGACTTTGGGGCTATTTACAACTATAGCCTCAAGGGCCCTTGGCAAACATATTCAAAGATATGTCCCCGCATCCGGATCTCTCTCCGGGTACATTCGTCATCCGGCTCCGAAGCCGGGGTCTTCATCATCCGGTTCCGAAACAGCAACCGGGCTTGTCGGCATTCATCTCCGACATCCGACCATCCCATCTGAAGGGACCGTAATCCCAACAAACTCCCCCTTCACTTCGGCATGGGATGTCTCTCCAATCCGATCCTCTTCCGGCATGCTTCCAGCTTGTCGGGTGTGAGCACCTTGGTCAGCATATCCGACCCGTTCTCGTCCGTGTGGACCTTCGTCAGCACTAACTCCTTGTCTTCTATCCTTTCCCGGATCCAGTGATATCTTCGCTGGATGTGCTTCGTCCGGGAGTGATAGGCCGCGTTCTTCGCAAGGTGGATTGCACTCTGACTGTCGCAGTAGAGTCGGTACTCCTCCCGCCGGATACCTAGCTCTCTAATGAAGTTCTTCATCCATATTATTTCCTTGCCGGCTTCAACAGCCGCCATGTACTCCGCCTCCGTGGTTGACAACGCAACCGTCTTCTGCAGCCTCGACTGCCATGAAACAGCTCCCCCTGCATACGTCATCACATACCGTGATGTGGACCGGCTGGTATCTGCATCAGCCGACATATCCGAATCGGTGAAGCCGTCGAGTTCGGGCTTACCGGAGCCGAATCGGAGGCACACGTTTGCCGTGGCCTTCAGGTATCGGAGTATCCACTTGGCCGCGTTCCAATGCTCTTTGCCGGGATTGCTCATGTACCGGCCCACCACTCCGACTGCATATCCTATGTCCGGTCGGGTACACACCATTGCGTACATCAAGCTCCCGACGGCAGAGGCATATGGTACTTTCATCATGTCCTCCTTCTCAGCCTTTGTCTTGGGGCTCTGCTTGCTAGACAACTTGCAGTTTGTCGGGAGTGTTGACCCGACCGGTCTTGCTTCCGACATGTTGAACCGGTGAAGCACCTTGGTCACGTACTTCTCCTGTGACAGCCACAACTGCTTCTTCTTCCGGTCCCGGATGATGTGCATCCCTAGTATTTTCCTCGCCGGACCCCGGTCCTTCATTGAGAAGGTTCGGTGAAGAGCCTTCTTCAGCATCCGTATCTTGACCTGGTCTCCTCCGACGATCAACATGTCGTCCACGTACAGGAGGAGTATTAGAAAGTCTCCTCCTTCGAACTTCTTCACAAACACGCAGTGGTCGGACTGCGTTTTGAGGTACCCTTCGTCGGTCATGAAAGAGTCGAACTTCAGGTACCATTGCCGGGGAGCCTGCTTCAGTCCGTAAAGGCTCTTCTTCAACCGGCATACCAAGTGCTCCTTCCCTTTCTTCTCGAATCCTTCCGGTTGCTGCATGTAGATCTCTTCTTCGAGGTCGCCGTGAAGGAATGCCGTCTTCACGTCCATCTGTTCTACCTCGAGTTCCATGCTTGCCGCTATGCTCAGCATCGTCCGGATGGAGGTCATCTTCACTACCGGGGCAAATATCTCGTCGAAGTCGACGCCCTTCTTCTGCTGAAACCCCTTCACCACGATCCTGGCTTTGTATCTCGGGGGGTTTCCGGCATCTCCCGGTTTCAGCTTGAACACCCACTTGTTTCGAAGTGCCCGCTTTCCTTTCGGCAACTTCACAAGTTCATATGTGTGGTTCTCATGCAGGGAATCCATCTCGTCCTGCATGGCACTCAACCACCTGCGGCTCTGAGTGTCATGCTTTGCTTCTTCAAAGCTCTCCGGCTCCCCCTCGTCGGTTAGCAGCACGTGCTCTGGTTCCGGAAATCTCCGGGGGGCCCTTCTCTCTCTTAGAGGATATCTCCGTTCCGGAGCTTCGGTAACCGGTTCTTCCGATTCTTCTTCATCTGAATCCATTTCGGGATCGGGGCCGGTTCCGGTATCATTTTCATCTTCTTCGGCCGGTTCTGTTTCTTCACCGTCTTCGGCCGGATCCTCGAGTGCTAACCGGTCCCTTGCCGGTCGGGACTGCTCCTCGTAGAGTTGATCCTCACCGGTCGACTTGGAGCTCTTCATCTTCTTCTCCGACTCCCAGTCGGCGACTGTCTTGTTCTCCATGAAGATGATATCACAACTCCGGAATATCTTCTTGTCGACCGGATCCCATACTCGGTAGCCGAACTCGTCATCGCCGTAACCGAGGAATATGCATGGCCGGGTCTTTGGATCTAGCTTTCCTCTCCGGTCCTTAGCCACATGCACATATGCGAGACACCCGAACACCTTCAGATGCCGGTAGGATACTTCCCTGCCGGTCCACACTCTCTGCGGCGTGTCTCCGTCCAAAGGTACTGAGGGTGATCTGTTTATCACGTATGTCGCTGTCGACATTGCCTCAGCCCAAAACCCCTTGGGTAATTTCGCATGCGCCAGCATACTCCGGACCCTCTCCATTATGGTCTGGTTCATCCTCTCGGCCAGCCCGTTCAGTTCCGGCGTCTTCGGCACAGTAAACTCGAGCCGGATTCCCTTCGAGCGACAGTACTCCGCGAACTGCCCCCGGTATTCCCCTCCGTTATCCGCTCGTATCGCTTTCAGCTTCTTGCCGGATTCCCTTTCCACTCTCGCGTGGAGTTCTTTGAAGACGCACAACACTTGGTCCTTTGTCTTCAACGGTGCCGTCCACAGCTTCCGGCTGTGATCATCAATGAATGTTACGAAGTACTGGGCTCCGCCATGTGACTTCGTTTCTACCTGACACACATCAGTGTGCACCAACTCCAATGGTGCGCTACGTCTCGTCGGTGGTCTTGAATGGAAGGAGGTTCGGTTCTGCTTACCGGCCAGGCAATCGGTGCACTTCTCCAGGTGCACATGCTTCACTGGAATAAGGTTGTCTTCTGCAAGCCTCTTCATCCCCTTCTCACTCATGTGGCACAGTCTCTTGTGCCACAGCTCACCGGCAGTGTCGGCTGCCACGTTCAACTCTTCCGGACACAACCAGGCATTCATAAGGTACAGTGTGTTGACTTTCCGGGCCCGAGCCACTATCAGGCTCCCCTTGCTGAACTTCATTACGCCGTTCCGGATGCTACCTGTGTAGCCTTCATCGTCTAGCCTCCCGGCCCAAATCAGGTTCAATCGAACCTCCGGAACGTGTCGGACATCCTTCAGCAGCATTTTGCATCCGGTCGGGGTTGTCAACCACACGTCTCCTATGCCGGCAATCCGGCACGTACCTTCATTTCCCATCCGAACACAGCCAAGCTCACCGGCTGTGTAGGATGAGAAGTATCTTCTTTCCGGGGTCAGGTGGAACGACGCTCCGGAATCGACCACCCAGGTAGTCTCATCGCCGGCAATGTTTAGTTCACCTTCTTCGGTGATGAGCATGATCTCCTCTTCACTTGCCGCGAGTGCCATCGTTCCTTTCCGGTCCTGCCCTCGCCGATCCGAACCATTCCGGTCCGTGGCTCCCCGGTAAGCACCGTTCCGTTCCGAAGACTTCTTCGAATCGGTGTCGTCGGCTCCGTTGTCTTTTCGGTAATGCCGACAATTCTTTCGGAAGTGCCCCGGCTTCCCACAGTGGAAGCATGTGGATCTTCCTCTTGACTGCGACCGGGTCCCCGACTTCTCCCGTCTTTGCGGACTCCGGTTCCATTGTCTTCCCCGTTCCGATTCGGTAAGCAGCGCCTTCGAGTCGGAGGCCGGTTCTTTATCTCTCCGACGCGCTTCTTCGTTCAAAATACTTGTCTTCACCGTTTGTAGGGACAAGTTATCTTCGGTGCAGGAGGTGCTGAGAGTCACCACCAAGTTCTCCCAGCTTTCCTGCAATGTACACATCAGAATGATGGCTTGCATTGCATCCTCCAGCGGGAACTTGATCGCCGCAAGCTGGTTCACGAATCCCATGAACGTGCTTACGTGTTCCACCATACTCTCGCCGTCCCGGTACTTGAGGTTCACTATCTTCCTCTTCAGGGAGGTCCGGTTCAACGCATTCTTCCTCTCGTAGAGGCCCGACAGCTTCCGCCACATCTCATATGCGTTGATGTCGTTCGCCACATGTTGTAGAACGCTCACGTCGACGTATTGCCGAATGGTTGCAACGGCTTTCCGGTTCAGAAGCCTCCATTCCGACTCAAGTACCCCCTTCGGTATTTCCGACCTGTCAATCGGTTCGTACAGGTCCCGAACAATCAGAAGATCCTCCATCTTGATCTTCCAGTCGGCGTAATTCTGCGCATTCAGCATCATCATCCCCGGCTGCCCGCTGCCGCCGCCTTCCATTTTCTGCAGCAGCTCGCTCTGATACCAAGTTGATGGAAACAATCGACACTTTCCAAACTTCACCTCTCGGCCACAACCAAGGAAACACACGAATCGTTGTTGCAGAAATGGGAAATGCAGAAGTAAATAAGTGGACACACGATTTAACGTGGAAAACCCTGTACGGGAAAAAACCACGGGAGTACAAGACTCCGAACCAAAACTATGCACAGAGAAGTATACAATGGTGAGCTGCAAGGCGACGACCTTGAGCTCGCTGTCCTCGCCACAGGCGGCGGAAATACATAGAGGCGTCGACCTCTTCCTCTCTCACGCTCTATCTCTCTCACGGCTGCTCTCTCTTCACTTGTCTTAAGTGAAAAAAACAGAAAAATGAGTAGCAACATTAAAACTGTTTGCCCTAAGTCATATTTATACACATATGACTTTGGGGCTATTTACAACTATAGCCTCAAGGGCCCTTGGCAAACATATTCACAGATATGTCCCCGCATCCGGATCTCTCTCCGGGTACATTCGTCATCCGGCTCCGAAGCCGGGGTCTTCATCATCCGGTTCCGAAACAGCAACCGGGCTTGTCGGCATTCATCTCCGACATCCGACCATCCCATCTGAAGGGACCGTAATCCCAACAGATCGGTTTGATGAGATACGGGCCTACCCGGCTAGGAGCCAGTTGACACTCGAAGAAACGACTGGTTTCGAAGCAGAACCCGAACCGATCGAAGAAGAAGAGGAAGCGGAAACCGGAACTGGACAGGACCTCGAATTGGATTCAGATGAAGAACAAACAGAGGAGCCGGTTGCCGAAAGCCAAGGATGGAGATATCCTGTCCGGAGAGAAGAGCCCCCCGAAGATTTCCGGATGTAGAGCATGTGTTGCTAACCAATGAGGGGGAGCCGGAAAGCTTTGAAGAAGCAAGGGGAGACACCCACAGCCGCAAGTGGTTGAGTGCCATGCAAGATGAGATGGATTCCTTGCATGACAACCACACATACGAATTGGTGGAATTGCAAAAGGAAAGAGGGCACTCCGGAACAAGTGGGTGTACAAGCTGAAACCGGGAGACACCGGAAATCCACCAAGGTATAAGGCCCGAATCGTGGTGAAGGGCTTCCAGCAGAAGAAAGGAGTGGACTTCAATGAGATCTTTGCCCCAGTAGTAAAGATGACATCCATCCGAATGGTACTGGGCATAGCGGCAAGCATGGACCTCAAGGTAGAGCAACTAGACGTGAAGATGGCATTCCTCCATGGTGACCTCGAAGAGGAGATCTACATATAGCAACCGGAAGGATTTGAGAAGAAAGGGAAGGAGCACCTTGTGTGCCGGCTGAAGAAGAGCCTATACGGACTAAAGCAGGCTCCCCGGAAATGGTACCGGAAGTTCAACTCCTTCATGACCGATCAAGGGTACCACAAGACACAGGCCAAGCACTGCGTGTTTGTGAAGAAATTTGATGGAGGAGATTTCCTGATATTGCTCCTGTACGTGGACGACATGTTGATTGTCGAACGAGACCAAGTCAAGATACGGATGTTGAAGAAGGCCCTTAACCGGACCTTCTCAATGAAAGACTTGGGTTCGGCAAGATAGATATTGGGGATGCACATCATCCAGGACCGGTGGAAGAAGCTATTGTGGCTGTCACAGGAAAAGTACGTGACAAAGGTGCTTCAGCGGTTCAACATGTCGGACGCGAAACCGGTTGGATCGACACTTCTTGCAAACTGCAAGCTATCCAGAAAGCAAAGCCCGAGGACAAAGGCAGAGAAAGCAGATATGATGAAGATTCTATATGCCTCTGCGGTCGAGAGCTTGATGTACGCAATGGTGTGTACTCGACTGGATATTGGATACACAACCAGAGTGGTGAGCCGGTTCATGAGCAATCCTGGAAGAGAGCACTAGAATGCGGTAAAGTGGATACTCCGGTACTTGAAAGGCACCTCGAGTATGTGCCTCCGATTCGGCTCCGGTAAACCCCATCTCGACAGTTTTACCGATTCAGATATGTCGGCTGATGTGGATACCAGCCGGTCAACATCCGGATATGTTATGACATATGTCAGGGGAGCTATTTCGTGGCAGTCGAGCCTATAGAAGACGGTTGCGTTGTCAACCACGGAGGCTGAGTACATGGCAGTTGTGGAAGCCGACAAGGAAATATTATGGATGAAGGACTTCATCGGAGAGCTAGGGATCCGACAAGAGGAATACTGGCTCTATTGCGATAGTCAAAGTGTCATCCACCTTGCAAGGAACGCGGCGTACCATTCCAGGATGAAGCACATCCAACGCAGGTATCACTGGATCCGGGAGCGAGTGGAAGACCAAGAGTTCGTGTTGATGAATATCCACACGAAGAAGAACAAGTCGGATATGTTGACCAAGGTGTTGACACTCGACAAGCTGGACACGTGTCGAAAGCGGATCGGACTGACCAGATATCCCATACCGAAGTGAAGGGGGAGATTGTTGGGATTTCGGTCCCTCCAGATGGGATGATGAGTACCCGACAAGGAAGACCCGGTGAGAACCGGATGATGCAGACCCGCTTAGATACTCTCACCGGATGAAGGGACATATATGTAAATATGTTTCTAAGAAGCCCATTGGGGCTATATTTGTAAATAGTCCTAAAGTCATATTAGTATAAATATGACCTAGGGCAAACACTATTTAGAGTTGTTGTAGATCATTGTAAGAGTTGTTGTATTGTATGCTTAACTGTTGTACAGAGAGAGAGAGAGAGAGATACAGAGCGAGTCTCTATTGTAACCACCGCCAGGCGAAGATTGTGAGCAAGAGGTCGTTGCCTTTGTGTTCCTTTTTTTTGTTGCATTCTTCTAGACATAGTGATAGTTTGGAGCTAGTGGGCTCCCGTGGTTTTTCCCGTTTAGGGTTTTCCACGTAAACATCCTGTGTACTCTCTCTTGCTCTATTGTTTGTGTGTATACGTGCATTTCTTCCTATTCCCATCTTTCTGTGGTTGATCCTAAGACTCGGTTGTGGCCGAGCAATATTCCGCATATTCCTGTCAGAAGACAACACGTGGGAAACAGAAGAGACATTACACAAACATTTTCCTAACTTCCCATTGCAAGAGTGCAATTAAATGGACGGGAGAAGTATGTAATGTGCATTGGTTTAGACGTGCTTATTTAGGGGCTATCATACTGTAATATCTGAGTCGTCGGCTTTATTGGACTGACCTAATGTGTGTCATTGGGTACCCCACACTTGATTGGTCAAGTAGATGTCATTACATGGCCTAGGTCCTATAAATAGGGGATACTCTCCTTTGTCAAGGGGGAGCCCCATGAGTGGTTCTGACGAAGCTCTCTTTGATGTGGACTAGTAATCTACCAAGGTCCTGATGTGGAGAACTTGGCTGGTATGGGATAGATCGGGATTCCTCGTCTGTGCTAACAACTCTAGCGTAGGGGCAGATGTGTGGTAACGAGTATTTTTAGTATGATTGTGTCACTTATGTCTTTATTTTAGGATTAATGATCTTGGCTATTACATACGGCCTCAGCCGAACATACCCATCGATTCGGCTCATTCTCTTCCCATCCGGAGGGACCTAATATCCAACACATAATACATCCCATTCTTTACTTAACAAAGTTTCCCATAATATATACTTCTTATGAGGAGAACATGCCCCTCTCACATTCCATGTTACCACTTTCATTCAATCAACAATGTTATGGGTGCACTTGCTCCTTTAGAGCAACCGATGTCATGAAACTAGTCAAAGCATGTTCCAATGCTGCATATGGATTCTCATGCACCACATCCTTAGGGATGTCTACCGAAATCTTTTGTTTAGGTCCTCTTTCTTGACAAAAACCTCGAGAATTCAATGAATTTACAACCCATCCGAATGAATCAAATTGAAGGTGAAGGGGTAATCCCTTATCCCTAAATTGTCATTGCCAAGGAACTTTTCGAGGACCCTCCCTAGTTCCTAAATTACCTTGCCAAGTAATCTCACAAGTAGTAGGCAAACTATTACGTTGCATATTCATTGATTTCCCCTTAGACTTGCCCTTAACCTGATGCAAATCTTTGTCAACAACATCACTACTAGCTCTATCCAACGGTTTTTTCCCCTTATTTATAACCACTAAACTTTGTTTTTTCATATCCATAGATTGAGTTCCCTTATTCTTAGGGCCCAAACCTTGAAGTGAGACCTCTTTATAACCTACTCTAGATAGTGTTCCTTCCTCCATAACAACCACAATATCTAACACACCAATATCTTTCCCAACACCTTCCTTAACATTCCCTTCATTAGGAACCTCTATAGTTGAAGGACAATGATGATGGCATTCCGCCATAAAGTGATCCCATTCACCACATCCAAAACAATGACTTGCAAATGTCTCCCACTTCAATTTAAAACAAAGTCTTTTCATACCAAGTGTCCATACACACCCATCCTAGCCTCTTACGGCATGTATGTCATAACACACAAAATCTGCACTTATTTGTAGCATTTGCATGTAGAGAAACCAATACTTTACCCATTTGACTCATCAACTTTGGTAAAAGTGGCCATAAAAAAGCATGCTCACAATCCACTATTACCCAAACAAGGCATTCTTGTTTTAACAAAGCATGGTAGTCCACTATGGGGGAGCATTGCATTACATGCACTAATCGTTTATCAACAAACACGTGAACTTTAGCCAACAATGCACTTCAATGTTCTAGTGAACGAAATATTACATCATAAAACCCCCGTGGTCCTGCATATATATTTTCAACTCAATTAGGTGACATGATTGTGTTCAACCATTGTTTAATCCAATTAATGTATGGGAGTTTCCCGGTAAAATAATAATATAACCGCATGATCATAGAATACATCAAAAGATTGCAACACTACCATAGCATCAACTTCCACATCATGCATATCCTGATCAATGCATTCTTTCACTTAATTTTCATTTTCTTGCACAATATCAGACAACAAGGTATTGGCAATTCCCAATTACAATGATCCTTGTCAAACTCATCTACATGTATTACTTCGGCATATGTCCATTTTTTCTCATTAATTTCCTCAATACCTTTAAACCTCTTAGAGCTTTCAATGTTTTCCCTTTCAGGATTACATTCAACCATCACATTACTCTTTTTTGGATCAATAGTTTCTATATCAATATCCCCCACAATGTGAAGAAGACATATCGAGTCTTCTGCATCTTGAAGCTACTTTAATGGAGCTAACGAGGTTCCATACTGTAGCACCCAACCTTGTGAAGTCGCCAGCTTCTATTTTTGGAAGAAGACGAGATTGTTGGTGAACACTTGGTCTCTCTCTATAGACCCAAACTCTTCAGAGGACCTAGTGGATTTCCAACCATAAGGTTCTCTCAATATAAATAAAGATCTTAAAGGTCATAACTTTCAATTATTGTCATTGGTCCTGGGAAGCATGTGTGCTTGCCCTGTGATGAATCTTGGTCTCAATATTATGAATGAACTTGGAACTTATAAACTACAACAATTCATTATCTTATATCAAAATTGGTTGCTAGAAAGTGACATTAGAGATCATAGTGCATCATTGATATATTAACATATGTATTCTCAATAAGTATTACTATAAATAATACATTGCATGTAGTGGTAGTTGATTTGTTGTTTGCACCAAGAGATGTTATTCTAATCATGAGAATGATTACACATGGGCTTAATATAGCATATGGATTATGGTTGGGTTATTGTTCTAGCATGTGACAAAATTATTCACACAGGCTCAACCAAATTTCAATGTTGTCGATAGTTGTTGCTCCTTGCCACTAGGTCAAGGATGTTGACATGAATTAAATGACTGGAACACATGCTATTGCGCACATGAGGTGTGCAAGAGAGACCAAAGGACCATGTACTCTGCCTTTGTTATGGATGATGCCATGTCTTGGTTGCGAAGAGACGACTCGCCCTACAATATCATTTAATACTGAAATGTGGACTTTCTAGAGTCAATATTGCTAGCCATGTTTCAAACTGTGTATCCAAGTTTGGTTATCACCAAATTTTTAAAAACTCTAGAAGGGCCTCCCAAATATGGTAGAATCCATTTCATTGCTTGCCAAGTATCTTTCAATGATTAGACAAAAAATGAATTAAGACACCAATTCCATGATCAATGTGAAGCCTCGTGCACACCTTAGCATACATCAAATTGCCAACTCCAAGAAAATGTGGTATATGTCTCATTTCTCATTTGTAGGGCACTATTCATACTAAGTTTAAAGTGACCTATGACTGGAGCATTGATTGAATCTATCAAGAACTTTTTGAATGTGTTTTTCTAAGATAGCCAAAAGTTTCTTATTTGCTCTATCCTCGGTTATCTTTGTACCAAGGATTTGTGTATCTGGTTTGAAGTTCTTCATAGCAAAAGACTTACTAAGCTCTCTCTTCAATTTCTCAATTTGGTTGGTATCTTGACAACTAGCTAACATCTCATCTGCATACAAGAGTAGAATGATGAGATCACCATCAAACAATATCTTGAAGAACACACAATGGTTTGAGCTAGTTCAGTTGTACCTATGTTCTAACATGAATGAGTCAATGTCTAGAAGCTTGTTTAAGACCATATAAGGTCACCTTTAACCTACAAGGTTTTCTTTTCTTTTGACTCGAAACACCTCATGTTGTTATTTGGTCAATTTCTTCTTTCAAATCACCATGACGGAAGGCGGTCCTCACATCTAGTTGTTTAATTTCTAGGATAAACTAGTTGCAATCCCAAACACAACACTTATTGAAGACCGTTTGGCAATTGATGAGAATATCTCCTCGAAATCAACACCCTTTCTTGATTGAACCCCTTCATAACCAATATTGCTTGCATCGTGGTTGTAAGCGATGTTCCACAATCTTGACCATGTAAACTAGTTGTTTTTTTAACTTTTCTACTCTTAGGTAGCTTTATCAAGCTGTACATGTGATTATCTTGGAAGACTTTACCTTATTAGTGAAGACCTCAAACCATGTGTTTATTTGATCATGTATCATGGTTTGTCTAAAGACCTCTAGGTCTCCAGGAGTGAAATATGATAATTCACTTGGCTCTCGATATTGTAAAGTCTGACCCTCAAGGAATACTACATTATTGCTTCTAACAACCTTTTTATTTGTTGGGCCATATAATGTGAGCCAAACTCTTCATGACCATATCCGAAGAAGATACATGGTTTGCACTTGTATCAAGCTTGGATCTTTCTGCTTTTAAGATGTCAATATAAGCCCTGCAACCAAACACTCTTTAAGTTGAAACGTCTTTAAGATACACTATTGTGATAAGATGTTCTTGGAACATTCCTCTCAGGCCTAATACCATGATCATGACAATTGTGGACTTTCATGTTGTTTATTGGGATAGCTTTTCTTTGCTAGATTTGCTCAAATGGACCCCCATATTCACTATTTAGATCAATTGCAATCCTCATTGCCTCACCCGAAATGGATTTAGCCAATTTAGAGTGAGACAACATACACATTATCCACTCACAAATTGTTATGTTCATCCTTTCATTCACACTATTGTGCTAAGGTGTCATTGGAACACTCCTCTCAAGCCTAATACCATGATCACGACATATTGCTCAAATGGATCCCCGTATTCACTACTATTATCTATATAAATGCCTTTTAGCTTTCCTCCGGTTTGTCTTTCAAAAATTGTATGAAAACTCGTAAAGTCAAGATATATATTATTGTAAGTTAGTGGATAATGAGTCCACATAAAATAACATAATTTTCTTTCTTGATTATCTTAATATCTAACTTTCTGAAAGAGGTATCTTCTGTAAAAATAAAATTCAGCTTCATTTTATTTGCTCGTTTTAAATTTACTGTAATCTATGAAAGTTGTAGCAACCTTTAACTTACTTCAAAACATTTCTAAATCGTGTTCTTACCAATTCAATTTAAACCAAAATCATTGCAGAATTTAGGGCTCATAAATCGAGCATCAATCATAAAATTTCACTCAACCTAACTTGAATATTGAATATCATGATGTTGCAAGGTTATGTGTGTGTGTGTGAAATGTGAGGGGAGCTTTTGGCCATCTGAACAGGGAAGATGGGTATGGTGGTCAAGTTGATGACCTTAGAACGCTAGTAATTGTAAATTATGGTGGTCCCAACTTCATTAGTATATTTTGGATCTAACTTTCCAATGTATCTATATGTCAATTATGGGTGTCCCAAGCTGTATTTTTATGTAAATATGTAAGTGTAAATGGATGTTTGTATTGTAAATTTGTATGTAAATGTTTGAATATTGAAAGAGTTGGTAAGATTGTGTAGATTTTTGAGCTGAAACATTTGTTCCGACCATTTTAGAGTGTTTTTGGTGATGGTGATGGATCAAATCGAATTTTGAGCTAGAATTTTGCCTCTTACGAAAATCATAGTTCTTTACATATATTTCCGCTTGGAAATCAAAATTTTGATTTGAAAAATCTGTGGAAGTCCTCAAGTAGACACAAATGTCATAACAATTTATAATCTACCAAGTTACATTACTCGTCCAAAAGTAAATTCTTTAATACATCAAGATTTTTTTTTTTGGCTCTTACCTCACACCAACGCTTCGTTTTACAAAGACCATAGGGTGCAAGAGGTAAATAAATTGAAATATCAAGTAAATTTTTTGTTAGACTGATCCTTGAGTTTCTCATAGTGTCTATAATTGACAAACGTGTTGGTGTTGGTCGATGTACGCTTCCTACATACCGTTGCGATTAACTTTTCCATGTTAAACCAAATTTCAATAGGAGTTCCATCTCAGATGCCAATTTGTACCCCTATCACAATGAGCACTCTAGCTCATTTTATACCATTTTGGAGCTCCTTCACCAAATAAAAATAGTAGTGTCTCCTTTAATATGGACCTATTCTTATCTTACAAAAGGACCTACTAAGATGTCCATATCCACTTCATCGCTATAACTTTCTCAGCAATCCCTTCAAAGATTCAAACAAGGTTCTACGCCTTGACCTTATTAGTTTAAATGGTTAACTCTTGTCAATCTATCTTTTATTTTTTCTTTAAGCTCATTATATGTCCTCTTAGTTACATTTTCAATCAAACCCTTAATCCTTTGTACACTTGGATTCCAATACTTTTCTCCCATTATACATGCCATGCTATAACAATGGAACTTGGTACATGAACAGAAATTTTTTAGTGTTTGGCATTGTAGAACCAGGCCCATTATGCAATGGTCGATGAGTTCTAGGCTCCATATTCTGAGCACCAAGTTCATTTATAATGTAAAGGGATTCCCATTCATTAAACCCCAAAATCGTTATCAAGAACGAGCAGGTCCAATATGGTAATTGCTTTATGATAAAAAAAAGAATTAAAATTGTACCTCTAGATTTTGACTTTTTGGTGCCTTTCTAATTGGGTTTAGGTTAGAACTTGAACGAGGAACAAAATACAAGAAGATTCTCTTCAACACTAGAAACAAAAGTGAGGAATAAAGACCCAATAAGGCTCGCTCCGAGGATCAAGGAAATATAGGTATAAAAATGAGTACCTACACATCAGTACTATTGCTACTAGTTTTGCAAGCAACTCTACACTAGAGCCAAAACTGTACATTCACCTCCAAAGCATGATGCCAAGTGTAGGATTCACATCTAGGGCGCACTTTCGGTCACATTTTCTTCACCCAAACCCATTCACCCATTTCTTGATTTTAACCCTTCACACTCACAACCTAGTACATAAGAACATTAAAAACACTTTTTCAAAACACTTGTACATATAGCACAATTGTGCAAATTCAAATCCTTGCGTGTATAGCTTAGCACTTGCTCTTTTTTTACATTCCAATGCATTCAATCATCGAATACAAGCTCGCCCATTTCACGCATACAACGTGCACCTACAAGCGCATCCACACATGTCAGGAGGGGAAAGCTCATCAGAACAACTATTACATTTTGGCACTTACATAAATTCCCACAATCCATCATCAACAGTTCTATCTTCCCTAGTTTAGGTAACTAGTGATCATAAACAAAAGATTGTTTAATCATTTACCAATATTTTAGGTATATAATACATATTTTGTCACTTCAAAGATTGGATGAGTTCCAAGAAGTTGTTAAGCAAGAATGTTCTAAAAGGGTGGAAATAGATTGCTCACACTCAATCATGTGGCCCCCTTTAATTTTACAATGCGTAAGTGTCCTCATGTTCTAGTACCTCCATAGGCCAATGTAAATTTGGAATACACACATCTCCATTGGTTGAGGATATGTTCCATTGGTATCCATATAATGTGTTAATAGCGACTTAAGAGGCAAAGTTTTCGCAAGGATGACCAGTAAAAAAGTTATGTTTTAGTCCTGATATTTAACATAATTCTCATGATTCTGTGTACGATTGGGCAGAATTGTATGTTTTAGACATATACCCTTTTTGTAATATTGCAATGCCAACAAATCACACTAATATTTGAAGTTATGGAAATACGAATACAACTTGTATAACAAGAAATGAATATCACAGACTATAGTTTAGGGATAAGTTTTATGACCTATCTCTAATTTATTTGGAACTGGACCGGAATGGTTCCACTTAGTAATTTATTAGGGATTCATATAATTTCCTTGATAACCTTGGCGATGCTACCGAAACTAAAGGATGGGTTTTACAAAGTACAATACCAAAGGTTTCACTCATATCCATTTCTTTGATGCCCGGCGGTAAACTCCATTCGAAGGAGTGAACCAATGAGCCTAACATTAGGTAGACATTGAGGAGGCCTAGATTCATGGCCGGGCAAGCTCGTCTACCTGCACCGAATGGCAACAATTGGAAATGATGACCTTTAAGATCCACAGTTGAATCCACAAATCGTTGCGGACGAAACTCTTGTGGCTTATCCCAGGAGTTCTCATCCATTGAGAGAGACCAAGTATTCACAATCAATGTGGTTCTCTCGGGGACATAGAATCCGGCAACTTCACATGGCTGTATGGATTCATGGGGGATCAATAATGGTGCCACTGGATGCAACCTCATTATCTCCTTCACAGTAGCTTGTAGATATGGAAGATTCGGTATGTCTTCTTCACTCATCAGCCTATCCTTGCCAATGACGCGATCGAGCTCGTCTTGTAGTCTCCTTGTTATGTCATTGTTTCGTATTAGTTCTGCTAATCCCCACTCCACAACTATGCTAGATGTATCCGTTCCACCGGCAAATATATCCTAACAATCAATGATTATCATCACAATGTTATACTCAATAAACAAATCATGTTCGTGCACATTTGTAATAAAATAGAAGTCAGCAAAGAAAGGAAATGCATCCACATACCCATAAAATTGCTTTGATATTGTCATCTGTCAAACTGATTGTATTGGATATATGCCCCTTATCTTCATGTAAGGACAATAGAGTGTCGAGAAGATCATTTTCATCATAGCTACCAGCAGCAGCTGTATTTGCATGAGAATTCCGCCGATTGTCGACTATTCTTTGAAATATGGTGTCCAGCTTCTCGAACGTGTGATTTGCACGTCGTTCGAGACCTTGTATGTCTAGAAATCTTAAAGCCGGCAAGAAGTCGCCTATATTGGGAATGCCGACGAGGTTCGTTGATTCTCGGAGTGCGTCCACGAGCTCCAATCCATTCATGTTTGTGATCACGGAAAGGTCATTGAAGTTCTTCCCCAAGGTCATTCTCAAGATGCTGTTGCACGCCCGAACTTGTAACTTTGTGCGCATGTCTTGGGCCTTTGGGATGTCTTGCCACACAGAATGAACAAGACCCCTCATCTCCTCGCCTCTGATCGGCTTGAAGTGTTGCAACCTTGGAGTGTTTAAAAGTTTGGTCATATATACTTCTTTCCCCTGTCAACCAAGCAACACATATTTGTTTGGAGACCACTAAAAATGAATAAAATGTTTAGCCATTTAAAAAATACCTCAACTCTTAAATTGGAATTTTAAGTGATGAGAAATCTAGGTAATATGTAATTTTGAATTTGGATTACCTTGCGCCAAAGCGGGCCATAGGGCGTGCGGGCGAGGCCCGAGGAGTTGTAGGTGAAGCGGGCGGCGGCCGAATACGAAAGGGGGCGGGAGGCGAAAACAAGGTCATGGGTATGCAAGACGAGGCCGGCTATGTCGGGAGATGACACAACCAATGTAGGGACAGAGCCCATTTGATAGGACAAGATGGGGCCGTACCGCGTGGACATGTCGTGGTACCATCGGTGCGGAAGTTGCCGAGACATAAAGAGCTGGTGGAGATGTCCTAGGAAAGGTAAGCTGCCAGGTGGGGATGGAGGAGATGGGATATGGAGGAGCTCATGTTTCCTCATCTTCCTCTCCATGTTTTGTTGTACATACTGCCATAGAAGCACCCATCCCAAGATGCCCAATAACACTAGTGCCCATATTGACCACTCCATCTCTCTCTCTCTCTCTCTGTCTCTGCTTCCCTGTTGTCTATTATCTTAGGGAAGCTTTCTACTACATATGTATCTTATTGAGGAGCCATTTCCTAATCCATGTAATATAGCCTGGCTAATTCCCATTGTCATCACATGGTGAATATGGACCACACACTACCAAAAGCCATCAGTGTGACACGTTTTCAAGGTGCAAATATAGATTCCAAGTTGTTCTAGTCGATGTGTGAATCTCAGTCATAAGTTCAGATTTGTCCCCGTTTCTTTAAGGGAAATGAGGGGCACAAACCTCCGCCTCATGACGATCTATGAGATGGGAAATTTTAAGTGTTTTACTAGTAGATAAATACTTTTATACCGTCTCATGACGATCTATGAGATGGGGTCGGACCCTAGGGGCAGCTGTTTCAATTTGTGTCGTTCTCTAATGTGTGAGTTTTATGCAAGTTGGATGTATTGACAATGACAAAGTGAGACTTTATAGGAAAAATGGTATTCAAATAGACACCTATGACTTTGTGAGAGGAAAATGTAATGCTACAAATGACAATGATTTATATTTACTATAAAATATTCTCTCACATTTGTCGGCATGCATGCATGTGAACATTCTTTTGTAGGTTACACTATTTTAAAGCGTTTAAAGTTCAACTAGATTTTTCTTGTAGCCGTAGTAGTTTATTTAGACATTTAATTTGAGAATTTCATCGATTGGTTATAACTAATGATAAAAAAGAATCAATTTCTATAAATAAAATAGATCTTAAAATTCTACTTTAGATTATGCTATATATGTATCTTTCAAAAACACCTATGGGAGTCCAATATTAGTTTTAGGATGAAAGTAGTGCTAGGAAACGACTGGCCACAACCGGTTTCACGTTCGTATTCGTGTACAGAGACCAAGAATTAGCAAGAAGATAGAAAAATGTGAAAACATAGAGACATCGATATTTTATGTGGAAACCCCGAAATGGGAAAAACCACGGGGGTCCACAAACCTCGAGAAAACAGATCACTATCGTAGAGAGGAAGTACAAATACGGAACTCAGAGGCAAAGACATCGAGTCCTCCTTCGTCTGACAGACGGCTACAGAGTTACACTCTCACTCACGGTTACAGAGGCAAGTACCTCGTTCTCTCTTTACAATAATGATTAACTACCCTTACTAAAGTTTGCCCTAGTTGATTATAAACAAAAGCAACTTTCTGGCTATTTACAAGTATAGCCCACAAGGGGCATTTTAGACTATTTACAATTATAGTCTTCCGAAACGATTTCGATTTTCGATTTCGGCCGAGGTCGATACTCACCAACACGGTACTTCTCTTCCCATCCAGAGGGACATGTTTCCAAACAAACTCCCCCTTCACTATGGCATGGTGTAGTTCACCAAACCGACTCTCTGTCGGCACGCGTTTAGCTTTTCGGCTGACACCACATTCGTCAACATATCCGATCCATTTTCGGCCGCGTGGATCTTCACTACAGCAAACTCCTTTTCTTCTACTTGCTCTTAGAGCCAATGATATCTTCTCTGGATGTGTTTGGTCCTCGAGTGGTAGGCGGCATTTTTCACAAGGTGGATGGCACACTGGTTATGGCAATGGAGTTGGAATTCCTTCTTCCGAATTCCGAGATCACTAATAAACTCCTTCATCCATATGATTTTCTTGCTGGCTTCCGCTGCGGCCATATATTCGGCTTCTGTGGTTGACAACGACATGGCCTTCTGCAGCCTCGACTGCCACATCCTTCATCGAGAATGCTCTGCTCAAGGTCCTCTTTAGCACTCGGATCTTCGTATGGTCCTGTCTGACAATCAGCATGCCGTCCACGTACAACAGGAGGATTAGTAAATCTCCTCCATCGAATTTCTTCACAAATACGTAGTGATCGGTCTGCGTTTTGTGGTACCCGTTGTCGGTCATGAAGGATTCGAATTTTCGGTATCATTGTCGAGGTGCTTGCTTCAGCCCGTACAGGCTCTTCCTTAGTCGGCATACCAGGTTCTCTTTACCTTTCTCCACAAATCCTTTCGGTTGGTGTATAGATCTCCTCGTCGAGATCACTGTGCAGAAATGTCATCTTGACATCTAGTTGTTCGACTTTGAGATCCATGATGGCCGTGATGCTTAGCACGATTCGGATTGACATCATCTTTACGACCGGAGCAAATATTTCATCAAAATCGACACCCTTCATTTGTTGAAAGCCTTTCACGACAATTCGTGCTTTGTACTTGGGTGGATTCCCACCATCTCTTGGTTTCAACTTGTATACCCATTTATTCTGAAGTGCCTTCTTTGCTCTCGATAGTTTGGTCAATTCATATGTGTGGTTCTCATGAAAGGAATCCATCTCCTCTTTCATGGCATTGAACCACTTTCAGTTGTGGGTATCTTCATTAGCTTCTTAAAAGCTTTCCTGCTCCCCCTCATCAGTCAACAGGACACGTTCTTCATCTAGAAATCTTTGGGGGGCCCTCCTTTCTCTTAGGGGGTATCTTCAACCTCCATTCGACATGATCAGTTCTTCTTCGATTTCTTCAACCAAGTTGAATGCGGTTCCTTGTTCAGCCGTTTCCCCTCATTCTTCAATCAATTCTTGATTTTGCCGAGTATTGGATCGACCGATTGGCTCGGGTTTGATTTCGATCGAATCGGCTTCTTCTCGATTCGGTCGAGTGTCGACTCGGTTTGATTCGGTAGTTGGAGACTTATTCTCAATCTCCCAGACGACTATTGTCTTTTCCTCCATGAAGACAATGTCCACATAGCATACGTGTGTATCCACGAGTTCCAACAACATTTTCTTCCTCATCGGGGGCCTCATTCGGAAGGATGTTCGATTCTGCTTTCCGGCCAAACAATCTGTGCACTTCTCAAGTTGCACAGTCTTCACCTCAGGAATGAGGTTGTCCTCGGCAAGCTTTCACATCCCCTTCTGGCTCATATGGCACAACTTGATGTGCCACAGTTCACCGACTGTGTCGACTACCACGTTTGCTTCCCCTCGGCATATTCAAGCATTCATTATGTATAGTGTGTTGGTCTTCCGAGCTCAAGCCACGATCAGGCTTCCTCGGCAGAAATTCATGACATTGTTGCGGATGCTACCCATGTAGCCTTCCTCATCTAGCCAATCGACTAATATTAGGTTCAATCAAACCTTTGGAACGTGTCGTACATCTGTCAACATGAGTTTGCACCTGGTTGAGGTTTCCAAACACACATCTTCAATTCCGACGATTCGGCATGCTCCTTCATTTCCCTTCTTTATAGATCTGAGATCTCCGGCTCTGAAGGATGAGAAGCACTTTCGGTTAGGGCTATTTACAAGTATAGCCCACAAGGGGCATTTTAGACTATTTATAATTATAGTCTTCCGAAACAATTTCGATTTTCAATTTTCGAGATACTCACCAACATGGTACTTCTCTTCCCATCCGGAGGGACATGTTTCCCAACAAGTAGATTAGGATTTAAATTATTGGCCAAGAGATGAAAACCTTGAAGAAATTTCAACTTCTTTGAGGGGGGGCTCTCCCAAAATATGTAACTAAGATGCAATTATCAAGAAGTTAAATGGTATATGATGGAAAATGAATTAAAGGATAACCATAGATTGACATATTCGCATTCGTCGGGTTTCCCATTCGAATACAAACAAATACAAATACGAATGGGTGGTCAAGTATTTGTTTAACGAAAAAAAAAACTCTAATTTTTTTAATTTCCTAGGATTAAAAAAAGGAACTTGACAATAAATAGGGATAATAAAAGAGGGACTTGGGGATTTGACAGTACTAAATTTTTATAATAAATGTATAACTTATAAGTTATAAGTATTCGTTTTATTTTTAATAAATAAATAAAATAAAATAAAGGCTCATTAATTTCTCACTTTTTATTCCCTCAAAATTTATGCATATTTTTATTTGGACATTAAAAATAGTACTTCAAACCAACCATATCTTCAAAGTGCATACTAATCATATTTGTATAATAAATATAAAATTATTCGATTTTTTAAAAATTGATTAATTAAAATAAGTTTCATAAACTCTCTTGACACTATAATCTATTAATGAATAATTGTTCTTTTTTGGTGAAATAAATTTATTTAAATAAATAAATAAATATTTTATATTTATTTTGCAAAACGAATGGTTTTCTAATATTCTTGGGGCCATTTCGTATTCTCAAATATTGAGAATATTGCACATGGAGAATATGAAGAATATCATGCATGTGTCAATTTATGAGGATAACAATAGTAAACTATGTAAATATTTTTAGACAAATGACATGCTATAAGCAATGTTGTAAGGTTAGAATTGAATGGACATATGCGCATGCATCAACAATCTCGTCTGGCCAAGTGCAAATTTTTATTTGACAAAATTGGTGGCGTTATCTTTCCACATTGAGAATAAAGTTAGGCATGGTTGTGATATTGTGAAATGCACATAAGAGATCGAAACCAGTCTACTTAGCTTCTTACTTCTTAATCAATTTATAGTTGATACAACGGAACCCAATTGGGTTGGCTTGGCTAAAAAGGGTGTGCTAAAAGGGTGGGTCAACTTGGGTACGTGCATCCTAAAAAGGGTGAGCTAAAAGGGTGGCACAAAGGAACACATGCACACCACATTTCCCCCCTGCGAGAAATAAGAGATTGAGGGGCATGAACAAGAACAGGACAGGTACATAAACAAGAACAAGAACAATGGCTTGTCGAAGGAGGGGGAGCATCTGAGGGCAGGTTTCAAATGGAAATCCATGGATGATTCTAGTGCGAGATGAGGGTTACGCCCATAGAGTGCTCGAAAAGGGTTGATTTATGTAGCCATCTCATGTGTGAGGGTCTTGTTGAGGCGTTCGATGAAGATGGCGTGGGGATGTAAACATCTACGGACACGTAATTGAGTTGCAACGAAGTTGAGGACATCCCCGTGGAACTGTTGGCCTTGATAATTGGACGGGGCTAGTGACGGAAAACGAGCTATCAATCGGCGAATAGAGATCAATCACTCTTGTGGACTGAGGGCCACTTGGACTTTGTTGAGGTGGGGGACAGGAGGGTTATCATGTCGGAGGGGGATCGAGGAAAGATCATATGGAGGCGAAGATCAATCGCTCCTATGGAGGGCTATTGTGTCGGAGGGGAATCGAGGAAAGATTTTATGGCGGCAAAAGATCAATCACTCTTGTGGATTGAGGGCCACCTAGACTTGGCTGAGTTGGGGGATATGAGGGCTATCGTGTCGAAGGGGGATCGGGGAAAAGATCATTTGGCAGAGAAAGATCAATCACTCCTGTGGACTAAGGGCCACCTGGACTTGGCTGAGGTGGGGGACAGGAGGGCTATCGTGTAGGAGGGAGATTGGAGAAACTCATGGGACAAGAAGTTAGTGGGCAACCTAAGGTGAGGGGGAAGAGTTGGTGGGGCAAGGCATAAAAGTGGTGAGAGTGCCTCAGGTGAAGGTGTAGTGGGATTGCGTGCTAGAGAGGTATAGATGGTGATCGCAAAAAGGGACTTGGATGGAGGAAGTAGTGGATATCGGGAGGCCTAACTAGTGAACTAAGGAGGTGCGAATAGAAGAGATACTACTACAAGAGACTAACAAGAGTGTCGGTGATGGTGGCGAGGGTGATGCTATCTACGAAGCGGAAGAGGCGGATGCTTGGATGTGGGGGACTGGTACCCCACATCTCTACCAATATGTGAAATGCACATAAGAGATCAAAACCAGTCTACTTAGCTTCTTACTTCTTAATCAATTTATAGTTGATACAACGAAACCCATTTTGGTTGACTTGGCTAAAAAGGGTGTGCTAAAAGGGTAGGTCAACTTGGGTACGTGCATCCTAAAAAGGGTGAGCTAAAAGAGTGGCACAAAGGAACACATGCACACCACAATATTATTTTGGATACCCAAAAAGAATGGGTGGGGCCACATAATAAAAACTATATGAATATAAAGGGTTGTGATTGTTTTCTTTTTATGAGCTTATGTTTTAGCAATAACAACTATAAATCACATTTGTCCTTTTCTTAATTGATAATGGTGCTATCAAACATTTAAGAAAAGGACAAATGGAGAGTGACCGTGACGAATGGAGTCATAACGTGTACAAGTTAAACATTCAAAAACGTTTATAAAAGTCCAATATTGGTTTTAGGATGTGATTGCCTCTAATTTTTCAAAGTGATGATTAGGTCTCACATTCAAGGATATTTATTGATAGGGAGGTACTTGATGGTTTCTCTCCCCTAATGAGTATAGGTGAGTGGGAAAGCAGGTGCAAGGAAAATAAAGGTCATACATTCAACCTCCCTACATTCCATTGCAGTCCCTACTAAACTAAGGGAAACAAAGAGTCGTGATTGTTGATCCTTCAACTCAAGGACATACAGTTGGTAGTTTAACAACTTGGCATTAATTAGGTAAAAGAACTTATGCAAAGACGGAGAGATAGATAGGTCTAGCTATTGTCTCTAGATGTTAAATATCACCACCGAGACCAAATATATAACATTTTACATAACATATATGAAAGTGGGTAACAACTCTGATGTCCAAGAACTTTACTTATGAATGTCGCGATCCATAGTGTATATTGTGATTGTTAGAGAAAATTGTGCAAGGATTGGGTTTAGGCAATGATATATGGAACACACAAACAAATGTGATCAAAGGCACAACAATGTATGAAAGTTTGATACTCAGACAAATTGTTTTAGGGAAAAGTGTGAATAGTTTGACTACTATTGTCATCACTTGTGCCTTGGTATTTTTATATTTATTATAGAAATATGATTAGAGTGAAGTCTAATTTTTAATGTCAAGATAGAAATATCCAAAAAATTTGAGAGAATAAAGTTAGAAATTAATGACCTTTTATTTTATTTTATTTATTTATTAAAAATAAAACGAATACTTTTACATTTATTATAAAATTTTATTAGTGTTTAGTCCCTCTTTTAATGTCCCTTTTTATTGTCAAGTCCCTTTTTTTATCCTAGGAAACTAAAAAAGGAGGGAGTTCTTGTACTCTCTTTTTTTTCTTTTTGGGTTCAACGAATACTTGACCATGTATTTGTATGCGTATTCGTTTGCATTCGAATGGGAAACCCCACAAATTCAAATATGTCAATCTATAGAGGTGAGTATGAAAGACCTACCATTTGTTATATTTGTGGAACATCACACTTTTAGCAACTTAATGTCCCTAGAAAAATATTACGGCATTTCCAATTGACACCACAAGTATGTCACATAGTTCACCTAAACTCTGAACATTTATGGGTTGGCATTCATGAATGCTAATATGAATGACATTTTGCGTATTCCAACTAAACCAAGAAACTAGGTGTAGGACTAGACGGTGTCCACTAATTTTCTATGCAATCATCAAATTTATCAACATGGTAGTTCATTGCTATTAATTCAATCTTCCACCACACTTAGGATTAAAGAAGGAACACACGATATAATCCTTGTTAATTTCGGGAAAGAAACAAGTTAAGGATTTGAATGTATATGTAGCACCTCTTATTTTTGAATTTACCAAAATTATGGAGTGGTTTACATGTCATTAATGCATCCAAGTCGAGAGAACATCAAGATGTTAAACCTTGTGAGATTCTAGCATGGACTATTCATAACTACCCTATGTAGCAGTTTTGTTCAATTCTTGGGAGAAAATGTGATGAAGAATCAAAGAGGCTCACAACATCATTATCCTACGGTCGTCAGTGGCTGAAACAGAAACGACACTACATGATGAAGAATCAAGATCAATGTGAACAACTTTTGAGAAAGTAAAACAACATCAACAAGATCAAGAGGATTGTACAGAGAAACTAAGAGAGAGAGAGCGCGAAAAGGAGAAAGAAATTAAGTCTCCTAGTTAATTTGCTTGATAAATGCAACTCATTATTAACTTATTGGCTAACGGATGTAGAGTTGATGGGATATCAAGATGTATTAATTTCTGCGATGCATGATCTTACGGCAATAAACTATCAACATGCTAGACTACATCGTCTAAGACAAGAGCGGAGGATGTTAATTGTCAATCACATAAGTTTTTTCATGACCTTCATGAATCACATGCACGACATAATGGGGTAAGGTTAGAGGAAAATGGTATCATGTGTTCCAATCCTCAAGAAATTGTGAAGAAATGCATAGAATATTATACACAATTGTTGGAGGTACAAGTGTGTATCGATGATAATGTTAAAATGGATAGAGATGTATTTTTTAATGGGGTGAAAAATCGTGTATCGCATGATGTGGCACAATCATTAGATGCTAATATTTCAGAGGATGAGGTGGAACATGTCATGCCACATCTTGCTGATGATAAGAGTCCTGGGTGGGATGGATTAAAACATGAACACTTTAAAAAATAAGTAATTAAGTTCAAGGGGCCTTTTACGGTTTTATTTCAGAAAGTGTGGACATCAAGGGAAATGCCTCATTCTTGGAAGATAGGTTTGATAAAGCTTTTGCTGAAGGTGCCTTCTCCATCTTCCTTTGCTCAATGGAGGCCTGTTTCATTAATGGGGGAATGTACAAGATTTTTTCAAAAGTGATAGGCAATACGTTGCATAAGATTTTACCTTCTATTATTGATAATGCTTAATATGGGTTCTTAGCAAAAAGAGATATTTTACATAATATGTTAATGTTCAAATGACAATTGACTATGCAAAGGACTCTAAACAAGAATTAGTGTTGCTACAATTGGATATCGAAAAAGCCTATAATAATGTGGATTGTTCATTTATAAATCAATTGATGTCTCATATGGGTTTTGGTGATCATATGTCTAGATTGATATACACATTAGGGGAGGGTTCAGTTTCACATATGATGTTTAATGGAGGAGTAACACAACTGATTTCTATTTCGGAGATCAGTTAGACAATGATGTCCGGTAAGTCCTTTACTCTTCACTATTGTGACACATCCTATTCTTGCTAAGTTACACAATATGGCTATGGAGGAAGAATTGCTTGGACTAAGGTTGCCATCAGGGAATCCATGTATTGTTCAAGCTCTCGTAGATGACCATATTATGTTTTTGGCACCTAATCAAGAAAATATTAGTAAGACAAGAGATGTGTGGGAATTTTTTTCAAATGCTTCAGGGTTGAGAATTAATATGCATAAATCTATCCTCATTTCATGTACAGAACAAGATGTGTTAGGGTTGGGGTGGTTAGGAAGGATAGTACATCGTGGTATGATTTGTCGTCACCTTGGATATCCAATTGGGGGAAAGTTTGTCATGTGAAACTTATTGAGTGGGTAATAGGTATCCAAAAGGTTGGAGGATAAGTTTATGTATTGGAGGTCTCAATTTTGGCCTTTTCATGTATGACTTAAGGTGGTCCAATCGATTATGGTCTCTATGGTATCTTATTATCTTCATTTGCTCCCATGGTCAAAGAAAGCTCTTGAAATGTTGTCACGATCAATGCGAATTTTGTTTTGGAAAAGAAAAGGGAAAGTGCCTTATCATGGTTGGCATGGGATCATGTTTGTACTCCAAAGCATCTTGGCGGGGCATCAATATTGAATCTATATGAGCATATGGTGGCTCATCGAATTACTTTCATGCAATTTATGTTTGAAGGTGGACAACCTTGGATAGAAATGGTGGCGTACTTTATAGAGAAGAACGGAATTAAACATGGAAACATGAAGGTTGAAGCTAATTGGTGGAATGTAATTAATTCTGAGAGGGATGTCAAATGTGCAGGGTCTATGATAGTTAATCATTTGTTGACATCTTGGCAAAATATGTTGGATTTTGTGGAATGGCATCCTCCACAAGAAAGGGGATGTGCCAATTCATTACAAAATTATGGAGGTTTTGGCGACATCAACATTGTTGAGGTGGGAAAGGAAAACAAATTCTTAACCTTCAATTTAATTGGATGGCTAGATTAGGTTTGGTAACAGTAAGGATACTATGTTGGTGTCACAAAGAAAATTAATGGTCTTTCGAACAATAAGATCAACATTTCGTATTCCAAAAGGTTATACCTTTATTTAGGATAAGTTGCAAGAAATACTATCTTCGTATGAGCCAATTCCTGATTTAGATGTGTGATCTCAAGAGCTTGATTGGAGGTTTGTTGGAAATAAGAGATTGACTATGATCTCAACAAATGTTGCTTATCACAAGTTGATTGACAAACATAAGTGGCTGGAAGAAAGGGTTATAAAGATATGGGGTTTTCATAAGCCCATTACTTAGTGGCTTCATGGGATCAAGGCAGGTTCGTGTTCTCGATTGATGCTACAAGCCAAGGTATTTATTTAGAGAGTTATGGTTGGAGCTTTACCATTAGGGGATGCATTAGAAAAAAAACATTACTCAAGGATTGTGTTTCTTTTGTTTGGTGGAATTGGAACATAATAGGCATCGATTTATTAAATTCATGGCCGATGGCAAGGATGGTTTGGAGGTGTATCAATTTACTATGGATGTCTCTAACGGGAGTAAGCCTATCTTCCTTCAGTTGGGTTTTTGCACATAAGGAGAACAATGAACCAATGCCTCATTTTCAAATTATTTTTGAGTTCTTGAGGTATTTGGGAGAATGGTTCAATTAGAATATGCGGAATGCCTTCACTTTTGATTTGCAAGTTAGGGTGAGAAAATATGTTCTAAAGTTAAAAGGACTTTTTTGTGGCAATTGATAGTGCTAGAGAAGTCACAAAATCTCAACTATGAAGAGAGAGAACTCTGCAAGGTCACATATCATCATATTCTCCATTTACATTTGAATTGGTGTGTAGGGTGGAATTGAGTTTGGAGTCGTAGAAGTATTTAGATCCCATAGATAGAAGGGGTTCTATACTTTGTAGTAAGCTAGTCATGGTGGTGTTTTTTCTTTCGTAATAAAAGCCATTATTTACGAAGAGAGAGAGAGAGAGAGAGAGAGAGAGAGAGAGAGAGAGAGAGAGAGAGAGAGAGAGAGAGAGAGAGAACCAGAGAGGCACAAGGAATACAATCTATATTATTAAAAAATGGCAACTAACGCCATTTTCTTCTCCATCCGGCTCTTCTATGCACCTAATGTCTTGGGATACTCCGACAATTATATGCCTCATCATAAATTGGGTTACAAAGTTGGTTATATGATAACCAAGCTAGGGCAACTGCCCTTTATGTTATTTACATAAATAACCTATCCTAGTTTCTCAAGATCAAGAGGATTGTACAGAGAAATTGAGAGAGAGAGAGAGAGAGAGAACCAAAGAGGCAAAAGGAATACAATCTGTATTATTAAAAACTGGCAACTAACATCATCATAAACTAGGTTACAAAGTTGGTTATATAATAATCAAGCTAGGGTAACTGCCCTTTATGTTATTTACATAAATAACCTATCCTAGTTTGTCTAGATGGGATAATGTGAATACAACCATTATATACCCATATTCGACACTCCCTCGTAATGGGCGTATACATCAAAGAATCTGTAATAGACAAAAGAAATACAATATAAATTATACAAGGAGATGATAAGTTGATTGAATGTTCTCCTTAGTCGGCATAGGCCGAATGACCAAAGCCGAATCGGCTAGACTTTTTTACTGGAGCCGGATTTGCTGCCCCAAATGCATAATGCCGAATTCATCTATGTGTCCCAGTCAATCGAGCCAAAGTGGTAGTGTCCAAATTGACTGGACTGATTCCTTTTACGTCCATCTCAGGCCTTAATGACTCCTTCACCGCGTAAAGCCTCCTTCGTTGCGTTAGATGTGACTACATATGCAACCTTGGTTGTTGAAGTGGATGTGCACTCCTAAAGTTTAAACTTCCACGATATTGCTCCATTGCCAAAGTTGAAGAAATATTTGGTCGTTGACTTTCGACTGCCCATACATCTGGCAAAGTTTGAGTGACTGTAGGCGACTACGCTTGGGAGGATGCCAAGGTCTTGTGTGCCCACTAGATATCTAAATACATGCTTAACTGCATTCCAATGTTGCTGGGCATGGTTGTGCATAAATCTGATAACGACTCCTACGACATGTGCCATGTCAGGACATGTCAGGACCATTGCGTACATCAAGGAGCTGATTGTTGGTGCATACAATACCGGCTTCATATCTTCCCCCTCCGGACCGGATGTTGGACAGTCTCACTGAGACAACCGAAGGCTAATGGGGGGCAGGGTCAAAGTAGATTTAACTGATTGCATGTTGAAGCATTCCAAGACATGTCGAATGTAGCTGGCTTCAGACAAGAATAATTGTTGTTGATTCCGGACCCAACTTATCTTCATACCTAGAATGTGTCCTACGAACCTAAGTCCTTCGTGGCAAAATTCAACTCCTGTTGCGCAACAAGATCGCTAAGCTCTCTGGCATGCCAGCTAGAGAGAAGCATATCATCTATCTATAGGATGAGGAAGATATATAGGATGAGAAGAGGCAATGATCCTCATCGCTTTTACGAAATCCAACAAACAAGATGAAGTCGTTGAATTTTCTGTACCACTGCCTTGGGGCCTGCTTTAGGCCATAAAGACTCTTCCTAAGTCTGAAGACTAGATGTTCTTGGTCGGCTGCAACAAAGCCTTTCGGTTGCTCCATGTAAATTTCCTCCTCTAGGTCAACCGTGGAGGAAGGCCGTCTTAAATACTTAAAATACATATTTTATAGATAAAATACGTTAAATACTTAGAATACGTGAAGAATACTTCTTAAGATTTAAAGTTTTTTTGAAAAAAAAAACTTTAAAATCTTTTAAATTTTTTTTTTTTGAAATGATAAATATTTGTTAAATACGTAGAATACGTCAAATTTTAAAAAAAACGGCAATTCTAAAATGTAAAATACGTGTAGAATACATAAGAGTATTTGAAAACATACTCTAAACTTAGAATACATGTTTTTTAACAACTATGACCACAATTCTTCATCAATAGTTCTATCTTCCCTAGTTTAGGTAACTAGTGATCATGTCAACATTCACAGCCACAAAGCGAAAGATTGTTTAATCCTTTACCAATATTTTAGGTGTATAATACATATTTTGTAATAGAGGATATTGGATGAGTTCCAAGAAGTTCTTAAGCAATAATGTTCTAAAAGGGTGGAAATAAATTGCTCACATTAAATCATTTTGCCCCCTTTAATTTTACAATTTGCGTAAGTGTCCTCATGTTCTAGTACCTCCATAGGCAAATATAAATTTGGAATACACACATCTCCATTGGTTGAGGATATGTTCCATTGGTATCCATATAATGTGTTAATAGCAACACTTAAAGGGAAAGCTTTTGCACAAAATTACTTAAAATGTGATGTTTTAGGTCATTTCATTCTAAAGAGAAATGAACAGGTTGTTGGCTGGTCTGGACGTCCAAGTGGGAAAAGGGATGGATAACGGTTACGAATCGAAATAGGAATGGTAAAGATATTGAATAGGGAGTAATGGTTCACACATAACTGTAATCGTCCAAGAGCCTTATAAAAAGGGCCATGGGAAGCATGTAAAATGCTAATCTAACACTGTGTAATTTGCGCTTATAATATAATTGTGTTGCCTCCGATGCTCTTAGTCTAAATCTGTGTTGTAATTCCTTTGTGTTGAGTTCCACGTTTTGTGTAATCATGTGTGTTACAGTCGGTTGTAGCCGGCTCGTTCATCTCCACAGTCGCACAACCTCAGTTCGATTCCTACGTAATCGTCCATAGCCTGAAATCCTCCAACAGTCCTAAGCGGAGTGAACTCCCCTTAATTCCTGAACACAATACCTTGTAGTCGAATAGCCAAAGGACTAGATATTCGAAACTTTGTTATCCTAGGGGGGTAACACAGCTTGTAGTGAGCTAGTTTAAAGATCATTGCAAAGTCAAGGAAAAAGGTAAAGATGGAAGGTCGTCGCTAAGTCAATTGAGTGTATACTAATGCAATACCAAGAAGAATGATCAAGGTGAGATAAAAAAAAAGAGCGATGATAAGAAAATGATAGGGCAACATTTTGCCCCATGTAACAATACAACCCCTTGTCATTGTAACAACTTCCAAAAGAGTAAAATTATACTTCACAATAAGGATGGTGTAAATATTGATTAGGATGAGAGTAACAAAAGGAATCAATTCAGTGATTTCCCATTTATTCTAATGAGATTGCATACTCATGTCTCATCCTTAAGGTATTATTACCTCGAGTGCACCTCTTGCTCACTGAGGTTCTCTCACACCAAGGTTGTTTTGGGTTGTTTTGAGGAAATGCCTACCATCTCAGGTGCAAGTTGAGTACGAATGGGTGTCAATAGCATTGAAGTGGAGAAGCTCTCTCATATCATTATCCATTTCTATTTCATAGCTTCCATGACACACTCTGAAAGCCACTTCATTTCTCCATCATGAAGTATGCCATTATATATATATATATATATATATATATAATATGACCATTTTTTGATAGATTTGTAGAAAATATCGGAGTTCAAGAAACTAATGCATTGATTGTATTGTCAATAATGTGCAAAAAGTGGGTAAACATAATGGGATAGAACGTCTCCATGTGAAGACAAAAACTAATGTTAGGATGGATAACATTTGCCATCCAAAGGATGAGGAGATTGAAAAGTTAAATTATTGGCCAAGAGATGAATAGCTTAAGGAGATTCAACTTCTTTGACCGGGGTCTACGAAAATTACAAACAAATTAAGAAAACGTTTTCATTGCCTCGAGTCACTTACTGCATTGAGTGACCATGACCAATGAAGTCCGAACATGTACCAGTTATCATGCTCATGGTAAATGCGGAGTGGATAATTGCTGAAAGCATCTAAATAACCAAATTTGTGATTTTGATAACCAACAAAGATTGTGTACAACATCATGGTAACATGTAATAAATACTTACAAGAAAGAAACAAGAATGTTGAAGATTCTTTCACTACTCCAATTAAAAAGAAAAACTTTGTGTTGGAAAATTCTTGTCTTTTGCGATGAGACGATAAGAAATCTTGTCTTTTGCGATAAGAAATCTCTTTGAGCTTCGTAAGGGCAAGGATGACCAGTAAAAAAATTATGTTCTAGTCCTGATATACTTAACATAATTCTCATGATTCTTTATACGTTTGGCCAGAATTGTATGTTTTAGGCATATATACCCTTTTTGTAACATTGCAATGCCAACAAATCACACTAATATCTGAAGTTATGGAAATATGAATACAACTTTCATAACAAGCAATGAATTTTATGTCCAAACTGGATCGGAATGGCTTCACTTAGTAATTTATTAGGGATTCGTATAATTCCCTTGGTAACCTTGGCGATGCTACCGAAACTAAAGGATGGGTTTTATAGAGTATAATACCAAAGCTTTCACTCATATCCATTTCTTTGATGCCCGGCGGTAAACTCCATTCGAAGGAGTGAACCAACGAGCCTAACATTAGGTAGACATTAAGGAGGCCTAGATTCACGGCCGGGCAAGCTCGTCTACCGGCACCGAATGGCAACAATTGGAAATGATGACCTTTAAGATCGACAGTTGAATCCATGAATCGTTGCGGTCGAAACTCTTGTGGCTTATCCCAGGAGTTCTCATCCATTGAGAGAGACCAAGTATTGATAAGCAATGTGGTTCTTTCGGGGACATAGAATCCGGCAACTTCACATGGCTGTATGGATTCATGGGGGATCAATAATGGTACCACTGGATGCAACCTCATTATCTCCTTCACAGTAGCTTGTAGATATGGAAGATTCGGTATGTCTTCTTCACTCATCAGCCTATCCTTGCCAATGACGCGATCGAGCTCGTCTTGTAGTCTCCTTGCTATGTCATCGTGTCGTATTAGTTCTGTTAATCCCCACTCCACAACTATGCTAGATGTATCCGTTCCACCCACAAATATATCCTAACAATTCAATGATTATCGTCGCAATGTTATACTCAATAAACGAACACACATTTGTAATAACATAGAAGTCAGCTAAAGAAAGGAAATGCATCCACATACCCATAAAATTGCTTTGATATTGTCATCTGTCAAACTGATTGTATTGGATATATGCTCCTTCTCTTCATGTAAGGACAATAGAGTGTCCAGGAGATCATTTTCACCATAGCTACCAGCAGCAGCTGTATTCGCACGAGAATTCCGCCGATTGTCGACTATTCTTTGAAATATGGTGTCCAGCTTCTCGAACGTGTCATTGGCACGTCGTTCGAGACCTTGTATGTCTAGAAATCTTAAAGCTGGCAAGAAGTCACCTATATTGGGAATGCCGACGAGGTTCGTTGATTCTCGGATGGCGTCCACGAGCTCCAATCCATTCATGTTTATGATCACAGAAACGTCATGGAAGGTCTTTCCCAAGGCCATTCTCGAGATGCTGTTGCACATACGAACTTGTAACTTCGTGCACATGTCTTGGGCCTTTGGGATGTCTTGCCACACCGAACGAACAAGACCCCTCATCTCCTCGTCTCCGATCGGCTTGAAGTTTTGCAACCTTACAGTGTTGAAAAGTTTGGTCATATATACTTCTTTCACCTGTCAACCAAGCAACACATATTTGTTTGGAGACCACTAAAAATGAATAAAATGTTTAGCCATTTAAAAAATACCTCAACTCTTAAATTGGAATTTGAAGTGATGAGAAATCTAGGTAATATGTAATTTTGAATTTGGATTACCTTGCGCCAAAGCGGGCCATAGGGCGTGCGGGCGAGGCCCGAGGAGTTGTAGGTGAAGCGGGCGGCGGCCGAATACGAAAGGGGGCGGGAGGCGAAAACAAGGTCATGGGTATGCAAGACGAGGCCGGCTATGTCGGGAGATGACACAACCAATGTAGGGACAGAGCCCATTTGATAGGACAAGATGGGGCCGTACCGCGTGGACATGTCATGGTACCATCGGTGCGGAAGTTGCGGAGACATAAGGAGCTGGTGGAGATGTCCTAGGAAAGGTAAGCTGCCAGGTGGCGATGGAGGAGATGGGATATGGAGGGGCTCATGTTTCCTCATCCTCCTCTTCATCTTCCTCTTCATGTTTTGTTGGAGATACTGACATAGAAGCACCCATCCAAAGATGCCCAATAACACTAATGCCCATATTGACCACTCCTCCATCTCTCTCTCTCTCTCTCTCTCTCTCTCTCTGGTAAAGTAGCATAATGGTAAAATTGAGGTTTGGCTACGTGGAGGTACAGGGTTTGAATCCTGCCCTATGCACGTGATAAATATTAGTAATATTTTTGGTCTCATAGGTCATATTTGACCTCCGAAGACGATAATATAATCTATCTATCTATCTATCTATCTATCTCTCTCTCTCTCTCTCTTTCCTAATCCATTTAATATAGCCTGCCTAATTCCCATTATAATCACGTGGTGAATATGGACCACACACTACCAAAATCCAAGAGTTGTGACAAGTTTTCAAGGTGCAAATATAGTTTCGAAGTTGTTCACATTTGGCCGCGATTCTTTAAGGGAAATGAGGGGCCCCGATGGGAAACTTGAAGTGTATGAGATGGGATCGGCCCGTGGGGCAGCTGTTTTACTGTTTCAAATTGTGTCGTTCTCTAATGTGTGACTTTTATGTAAGTTGGATGTCTTGGCAATGACAAAAGGAGACGTTTATAGGGAAAATGGTATTGAAAGAGACACCTGTGAGAGGAAAATGGAATGCTACAAAATGGTCGCAATGATTTATATTTACTAGTCTATAACATATTCATGTAGCCTCTAGTGCTTCTATTCCTGATCAATAATAGCATCGACGGCTTCATCTTCATCTCAGGGTAACGATAAGGAACAATATGTTTCTGCGGTACCACTTCTTCAACTGCTACCCTCGCTCATAGCACTTGCAGTGCAATGAAGAAGGCCGAATACACTGCAGAGCCTAGTCATGATGATGATGATGCTAACCATGTGGATATGGCTGCCGCTGTATTGTCAATGCCCGATTCTATGGCTCAGGCAGGTTTCTCTCCCTGCAGAGATAACTTGTAGCTCCTCCTCCGACAGACAGACAGACAGACAGACAGATTATGTGGAAGAAGATCGAGACAAAGAGAAGAACAATAGAAGAAAGAAGCACTAGAGAAGGAAGAGATAGAAGAAGAAAACGAGAAGGGCATCTACCAAAATTTCATAAGCTGGAGGGCGAACGCAGAAATTTCAAAAGCTCAAGGGCAGAAGATAACTTTTTCAAAAACTTGAGGGTAAAAGAAAAAAAACAAAACAAAAATTTCAAAGACCAACGGGTGCAAAACATAAAACTCAGGTTTCCAATGGACGTACTCACACTGTCCTCTTTTGAACACACTAGACTTAGTCTATTTATGTAAATAGTGAGAAGGGCAGTTGCCCTAAGTTACTCAGTATATAAACTGACTTTGTAACCTAGTTACGTGGTGGTTGCTCATTTTGTAAAAGTGGTAATAAACTTCGTTGACATTGTGCCTACCTATCTCTGATTCTCTCTCTTGCGTATTGGTTGTTATATTTTCTGTCTTTGCTATCATCAAAGCTATGGTCTCGCATCCATTTACGATCTTATCATAGAAGAGTGTTGATCTTGTTCCGCATTAGAAGACGACGTTCACAACATCTGGTATCAGAGCTTGGTTGTCTGTTTGATTCTACTCCCGCCTTATATTGAGTCTCCATTGACAACTCTTGTTTGTGTATCCTGAAGATCTTAGTTGATATCGATAGGCAACCTACAACAAGATTGTTTACGCAAAGAGAAATGTGACGAAGTCTGCACTCTATCGTTCTAGGTCACTCTTGGTTATGTGATCGTAGCCTCTTGGAGTGAGACTTCTATCTTGACTAGGCCAAATCGTTGCTTCACTCGGCTAGGCGGAAATCGAATAGGTCATCTGACGCTTTTCCCCTACTCGCCATAGTCACCTCAAGCAAACACGACTCCTGGGGCAAACCCAATCTGTGTTTCATTCGACTGAACGACATTCGGGAGGACCAGTCGGATCCATCCCTCTCATTGCTGCAGTTAACCGAAACAGGATCGGCCTGGAGTATTGCATATAATACGTGTTGAGAAATTTTAGAAGAATCGAATCATCAAATCCGGGTTCAACTCAACTAAGTCAGTTGACAGTACTCACTCCGAACAAGATTCATTGATATTCGTAATCATCACGACTCGTGTTCAACTTCGGCTAGAATGGCATCGAGTGAGCCAAGTTGCTGCACTCCATCACAGTTCGTAGCTAACTCCCAACAAAGTCTATTATACAAACACAGATGTCTTCAACATCCGGCTCATCATAGATGAGTCTAAGGAAGTTTGATGGATCAAACTTCAACTTCTAGAAGGAGCAGATGCAAGACTATCTAATAGTCAAGGGGAAAATTGACCCCATTGAGAATGAAGACCCTCCAGAAGGATATAAGTTGCTTGAATGGGATAAACTTGACAGAATCGTCCGAGCCACGATTCGGATGCACCTATCGGAGTCCATGTACTTCACGGTGCAATCATGTTCGACTGCCTTCCAACTATGGAAGACACTTTCAGACACTTAAGAAAAGAAGACCCGACTTGGTCTAGGCACACCTGAACGAGTACGAAAGCTTAAGCTCCCAAATTTCGGCCCAGGGGACGATTATCAAGGATGAACTAAAAGCAATGCTGCTTATGAGTAGTCTTCCTCCTTCGTGGGAAACTTTTGTCACAACCGTGTGCAATGCGTCGACAACTGTCGTCAAGTACTCTTCAGTCACGAGTGCAATTCTGACTGAAGTGGCTCAGAGAAAATCGTTTGCTAATGATTCAGCCAACAACGCTTACGTAGTACAAGGTTCTACCAACCGATCGAACAACCGTGGAAGAGATTCTTCACGGCAACTGAACAACCCGCGAAGTCGGAGCAAGTCACGGGATAATAGAGTATGCAACTACTACAAGAAACCCGAACACATCAAAGCCGATTGCCGTACACTCAAGCCCAAAACCGATAAGGCTCAGTGAGCCAAGCATAAGAATGGCCGACACGAGGAGATCAACTACATCGGCTCTTCGGCCAAAGTATTGATAAACGACCTAAATATACTATCAATTGAGAACCCACTCGAATCAGAAGTTTTGCTTACGACTAAAGAATCGAGCATGTGGCTCTTAGATTCGGGTGCGTCTTTTCATGTGACTCCTCATCGATCCCAATTTCGGCAATACACGGTCCAACATTCTGACTCAGTTCGGATAGGAAACTCGCTGCGACATAATTGGAATCAACACGGTAGAGCTCAACCTTGCGGGTGGCTCTACATTACTACTACACAATGTCCAACCCGTACCTAAGCTCTCACAACCACTGATCTCGGTCAGACAATTCGATGAAGACGACATCCGTGCTAGCTTCTCATAAGGAGGGTGGACACTCCACAAAGGGAACCTCCTGCTTGCTCGAGGACCGAAGATACACTCATTGTATTCTTTGCATGTCACACTCAGAGAGGGTGACCTGTTTTTGGTTGACATTCCCGTGTCATCACTCTAGCACGGACAACTCGGACACCTCAGCAAGGCCGACATCACCCACTTATCTAGAGCCAAATACATCCCCAAACTCTCCTTCTCAGATCATCAATTCTGCGAGCATTGCCAATACGGCAAGTAGATAGCCGTATTGGCGACGCTCTGTATTTCATAAGCTTTGTTGTACGTTTTAGGGTTAGGGTTAAGGACGATGATGATTATCAATGACAAAGATAGACATGGCGTAATAGTGAAGATAATGGAGAGTATGATGGTAAGAGAGATTGGCATGAAGATGTTGAGAATCGTTGAGAAGCATTGTGGGGTGGGGGGTGGTGCCTAGAATGGCTCCACCCCCCTCCCAAGGGGGTTCAACGTTGAGGGAGAGAGATAGGAAAAGAGATGACGAGAGAGAGAGAGAGAGAGAGAGAGAAATGATTCCTCCTTTTCATTCATTCCCCATAAGGGGGTTAAATAGTACAAGAGGGGGTAGATACAAAGGGGTGTAAGCCCCCTAGAGCATTCATACTGGACACTCACTCATACCTCCTCGTATCCATCCACATGCAGACACGTGTGCATGTGTTCACATACGTATCGACTCACAATTACATTTATGCCCCATACACATACACAACAACATTATGATAACATTCGACCCTCGCTCATCACACTTGACTCTCCGTACATCTCGTACGGGGTAACACAATATGGCACGCCCGTGGGAAAGTGCCTTGCACGTCGATCCCACATGCCTTGATGATGATATTTCTTCGACCGAAACTTCCATCGGTCCTTTCATTGATCGACTCCCTCGATCGGAGTGCTTGACTCGAACATCTTTGTCGGTCAGCAAATCTTCCGCGACATGAACATTCTCGTTCTGTCGACTTACGAACTTCGTAAAATCATTCGGGTCGTCAAAAATATGTTGTATGTATGTGTGTTCTTCCTTTAATTTTTGTGTGGGTTGTCGTGGTCGATCACGTCGATTTCTTTAGGTGGATAAGTTTTTAGGTATTTTTAGCCTCAAATTTTCTAAACAAATGACAATGCCCTTAGGTTTTGAAAACTGTATATGTACCCTTATGTTTTTATAAAATTATGTACCCTCAAGGCTTTTATAAGTATATTCGATACCCCTATCTCCTTTTTTCCCCTCTCTTTTCTTTCTTTCTTCATTCCTTTTTTTTTTTTTTTCTGTTTTGCCTCTCCCGCTCTTGTCTCTCTGTCCATGCCTTTCTCTTCTTCCATGAATTCTTCTTTCTCTTCCTTCTCTGTTCATCAATGGCTACATCTTCTTCCACTTCTTCTTCTTCGTCTTCTTGTATATCATCTCCTTTCTTCTTCTTTCTTTGTCTCTCGTGCTCGCTTCTCCGTCTCTCCGTGACTCCTTCCATTTCTCCTATCTTTCTTTCTCTTCTTCTCTATTTGTGCTGCTCCGTGATTTCTTCTCCTTCATTGTTTTCTTTGTTTTCTTTGTTTCAGTTGGCTGCACATCTCTGTCGCGTCATCCGTCTTTGTGCGGCCATTGTCCAGCGCCGACGTTATTCGGTCGTCTCTAGCTTCATTTTTGTCGCTGTTCAGCCGTGTCTTTCTGGCTATCCGGCTCGTCCTTTCGGTCGTTGGTTGTCCAACCATTGCCCTCGCTTCGACAGCTATTCTGCCATTCTGGTTGGTCTAGCTATCTCCCGGCCATTCTGGCCATTTTGGCCGCTCTGACCACTATCCGACTTTGTTTGGTCGCTGCTCCGACCATCGCCATCATTGTTTGTTGCCTGTGTCGTCCGTCTGGTCCGGCCGCCTCCGGTTTGGCACCGTTCGGCCACTCTGACCGTTATGTGTCGTTGCACATTTCGGAAATCGATCCAGCTGCTATCCAACGGCTGCCGCTCTACCGCTACCACTATACGACCGCCGCTCCATTCGGTGGCTGGCGCTGTCTCTGTCCGACCGGGTCGATCTGGCCACTCCGGCCACTAGTCGGCTATTCCGGCCGCTTTGGCCGCTCCTCGGCTCTCGGTTGCTCCGGCTGCCTCCGTTGCGGACTCCATCACCGTCTCTGTCGGTTTCGTCGTCGTCTGACACCGTCCGTCATCCTGGTGGCCTATCTGCTTCCCTGACCTTGTTCGGCCCTCCGGCCGCTCCGGCTGCTGTCGGTTGGTGATGACCGTTCCTGAAGCCTCTCTCATCTTCGTCGGCCCTGTCCGGCTGGTCTGCAGTCGCGTGGCTGGTCTGTTTAGTCGTCATCCGGTTGTCAGCCGTTGATATCTGACGGTTGTCTCTCCATCCGTCGCTTTTCGGCGTCACTGTTGTTGTTTCAGCTCTGTCTACTCTAATGGCTGCCTGACCATTACGGCCGCTTTGGTGCCAACCAACTCTTGTTGTAGTTCCAACTTTTTCTGCGTTGCTTCTCTGGAAACTAGAAACTGTGAACACGTCCCATTCCGGTCCCTCACATCTTGCTGGCCCACGCTCCACACATTGCGTCTTCCTCCGCAGTCTCCTTGGAACACGCACACGTTGCTGCTAACCGCACATTTGCACATTGTCATTTCCATTCTCGCACACTCATGTAACGCCATCGTTTTGCAACTTGTTTTGCAACTTCCTCTCATGCATTGACACCGTTTCTGTACATCTTGGCCAACATTTCTCGGTCATTTAGGGCAAAAACAGACCACACAAAACATTCACATATAGAGATTAATTCGTTGTAGAACTGTGCGGCAGTCAATCTTGTCAATCTTCCATTTCTGATTTCTTCCGCCTTTGCTGCATATCGCCATCATTACCCGGACATCTCTTACATATCATCATCACTATGCCTCACATTGTCGCGTATCATTCTTCGACTCCGTCTCCAAAGGGGGGTCGCCATCGTGGTTGCCAAAAGGTGTTGTACATTTTAGGGTTAGGGTTAAGGATGATGATGATTATCAATGACAAAGATAGACATGGCGTAATAGCGAAGATAATGGAGAGTATGATGGTAAGAGAGATTGGCACGAAGATGTTGAGAATCGTTGTGGGGTGGGGGGTGGTGCCTAGAATGGCTCCACCCCCCTCCCAAGGGGGTTCAACGTTGAGGGAGAGAGATAGGAAGAGAGATGACAAGAGAGAGAGAGAGAGAGAGAAATGATTCCTCCTTTTCATTCATTCCCCATAAGGGGGTTAAATAGTACAAGAGGGGGTAGATACAAAGGGGTGTAAGCCCCCTAGAGCATTCATACTGGACACTCACTCATACCTCCTCGTATCCATCCACATACGTATCGACTCACAATTACATTTATGCCCCCTACACATACACAACAACATTATGATAACATTCGACCCTCACTCATCACACTTGACTCTCCGTACATCTCGTACGGGGTAACAAGCTTCATTGACGACTCGACTCGGAAGGTGTGGGCTTATACGATCAAAACCAAAGATCTGGTTTTCTCGATCTTTTCCGATTGGCTCGCCATGGTTGAGATTTAGTCTGGCCGAAAACTGAAATGCTTTCGGTCCGATATCGGGGGAGAGTTCAAATCAGAGGAATTCGTCAAATTTTGTTGACAACGCGGCATACGACGTGAATTTACGGCACCTCATAGTCCGGAGTAGAATGGAATTGCCAAGCGAATGAATCAGACAATTCAAGAAAGGATAGTTTCCATGCTCCAACACTCTGGACTGTCGGATGGCTTCTGGGCAATGGTCCTACTTACGGCACCGAGTAGGCCTCTAGGACTATGGATCTCTCAAGGACTATGGACCGACAGTAATCCGAATTACGACAAGGTGAGGATTTTCGAATGCGAGGCGTACGCCCTCACCCCAAAAGATGATCGCCGCAAACTTGCAGCAAGGTCCAGGAAATGTATTTTCCTCGGTTATGGAACAGATGGCAAAATGGGATACCGACTCTAGGACCCCGAACACAGACAGATCGTCCGAACTTCAAACATCCTGTTCAATGAGTCGACCATGCATCAATCGGTCGAAAACCGATTGAAGTCCGAAGGGTAATCTTTTCCGATGTGCCAACCCTTCCGGAAGGCTCAATGCACAACACACGATCAGCTTCATGGGTAGCTGAACCTTCTAACACCAACTCGGAGAATTTCGACTCGGCAAAGCCGAATGATTCGGCTTTGGACCATCCGACCACGACACCCAATGCAATTAGTCCAGTCATACCTCGAAGATCCGAGAGACTATTGCAACCCTCGGAGAGATACTCTCTTGGTATCTTCTTTATGGACGCCGGAGAACCGACATCATACAAAGAAGCATCGACGTTAGCCGATTCGGCCACTTGGCATCTGGCAATGGAGTTTGAAATGAACTCCATTTATGCAAACAAGACTTAGGACTTGGTCGAATTACCGAAAAATTGACGTGCTCTTTCGTGCAAGTGGGTCTATCGAATTAAGGAGACATTTGATTCAGCCAACCCAAAATTCAAAGCAAGATTAGTAGCAAAGGGTTTTCGATAGGAACACAACGTCGATTTCGACGAAATTTTTTCACCAGTGGTAAAAATGACCACCCTTTGATTTATGCTCGGCGTAGTGGCAGCCGAGAATTTGGAGCTAATTCAGCTAGATGTTAAAACGGTTTTCCTCCAGGGTGGGTGATCTTGAGGAGGAAATTTATATGGAGCAGCCGAAAGGCTTTGTGGCACCCGACCAAGAACATCTAGTCTGCCGACTCAGGAAGAGTCTTTATGGCCTGAAAGTAGCGCCGCGATAGTGGTACAAGAAGTTCAACGACTTCATCCAATCGATCGGCTTCTCAAAGAGTGATGAAGACCGCTCTCTCTTCATGGAAACAACTCGAGATGGATCACCCCTCTTCCTGATCATCTACGTAGATGACATGGTAATCTCTGGATGCCATGCTCTCGAACTAGCCGAACTCATTCGCCAATTGCGGTTGAAGTTTGCCATGAAGGATCTCGGTCCAGCACGACACATCCTTGGTATGAAGGTAAGTCGGAATCGTAATCAACGACAATTGTTTCTGTCCTAGTCCAACTACATTGGACATGTCTTTGGATGCTTCAATATGCAATCGACGAAATCTACCTCTACCCCGCTCCCTACTCATACTCAGCTATCTCAGCGAGACTGCCAGACATCCGGTCTGGCTACACGACCGGATATCGCTCACGCCGTTGGAGTCATCAACAGATTTATGCATAATCCCAACAGTCAAGCATGTGTTCAGATATTTGGTGGGCACAGAAGACATTGGTATTCTATTCGGTCCAAACGACATCTCAGGCGTAGTCGGATATACCGACTCAGACTTTGCGGGTTGCATAGACAACCGGATATTGTTTCAAAATCGGTAATGGAATCATCTCATGGAAATCGAAACTTCAGGAGTGCACCGCCACATGAATGACCAAGGCTGAATAAGTAGCCGCATCTGATGCGGTGAAAGAGGCCTTAAGGCTCGGTTGGATGGCCTGCACGTTTCGACAAGCCGAAATCGGCTCGGCTCCAATTGTGTACAGTGATAGTTAGGGTGTTGTTGCTTTGTCGAAAAATCCGGTTCATCACAACACCTCCAAGTATATCGACATTTGATATCATTTCGTTTGGGACTACAGGGAAAATCAATTGGGAGGAAATATCGACAACCGATAATGTCACGGACGCATTAACTAAGTGCCTTTCGGCGAATCAATTTCGATCCCTTTGGCATTGAATGGGCATAATAATGAATCAGTCCAATTAAATCAGACACTTCTCGGACAATAGACCTAGATAGTTTGAACTTCGGCTTCAGTCTCTCCGAACTCTACCAATCCGGCCTTCTGCTCTTCAGAGTTCACCAACTCGAATGAATTCTCGATTGTTCGTAAACATTGTAGCAATCTGTATTGTACATTCATTTTGGTCTACAGATTTCGGATGTATATGCCCATTACGAGGGAGTGTTGAATACGGGCTTCTAATGGACATATTCACCCCGTCTCCTTTTGTACACACTAGGCTTAAGCTATTTATGAAAATAGTGAGAAGGGTAGTTGCCCTAAGTCAGTCAATATATAAACTGATTTTGTAACCTAGTTAGTGAGTTGTTGCTTTAAGTTGTAATAGACTCTTTACAATGTGTCTAACTGTCTCTCTCTCTCATTGGCGTACTTTTTGTATCTTTTGTCTTTGTTGCTATAAAAGCTACGATCTTGTACCCACTAACTATCTTATAGGAGCTTACAGGGAAGAGTGTTGACCTTGTTCCACATAAGATGACGGTGATCCCAACAATTTTCTGAGTACGCAAATAGGCTCTCATACACTTCCGCATACACACACACATTCCAACTATCCAAACCCACAACCAATGACATTAATTGAAAGTTATGAACTTTAAGATCTTTCTTTAAATTGAGAGAACCTTGTGGTCGGTAATCCACTATGTCATTTGAAGTGTTTGGGTCTATAGAGAGAGACCAAGTGTTCAACAACAATCTTGTCTTCTTCGAAAAATAGAAGTTGGCGACTTCACATGGTTGTGTAGATCCATGCGGAATAAAAAACGGTGGTACAATATGTAACCTCGTTAGCTCCACTAAAGTAGTTTCAAGATGCAGAAGACTCGCTATGTCTTCTTCACTCCACAACCTCTCCTTTCCAATAAGATGCAGCTTGTCTTGTAGTATCTTGTTTTATGTCTTGATGTTCTAATAGTTCTATTAATCCCCACTCCATGACTACTCTAGATGTTTCCGTTCCACCGACAAATATAACCTAACTATGTTATAATTTGTAAATAATAATGTATATGGCTTACCAGTAAAACAATAAACTAAAACTTGAAAAGAAGGGAAAATCCATGTATACACCCAAAATATTGCTTTGGTATTATCTTAGACTTGTCAAACATATTGTTTTATTTATTTTCCTTTTATATATTGAAGGCCCAATTCCTAATTAATGGTTCCTATGCTAAATTATACTAAAAATGCATTTTGGCACTAGTTAAATTACAAATTTATTGTTAAAAGAAGAATCTCATGCACCTGTCAATATATATGAAATTTGCACATAGAACTTGCTCATTAATATCTCTAGATATTTGCACATGTATAGGTGAAATATAGACCTCACCCATTAATATCCTTGACAAGCAAAACCTTATCATCAATTTGAATTATTTGAGGTGAATCACATCACAACGTTGATATTTGCATAATGTATATGTTTTTGAATGTCTTACCCTTACATTATCCATTCTCATTTTAATTTCTTGAATACCATTTCTATTTTGTAGAGTCATTGGTACCTATATTAAATGGATGGAGAATGTCATAGAGATACGTAAACAATATGGTGCTTTCTCTATAAAGAATCTAAACTTTAGAAGTTTCTTTTAAATCAAATGTGCGAATAAAATGAATAGTAAAAGTAAATTCTTTTAGTGTGTCAACTTTAGAAGTTTCAAATTACTGATCTAGGTTTTTATGAGTTTGTGGTGTAGGGGGCATAAAGAATAATTATCATTATATCATTCACGTGCGTAATACTCTCACCGTGTCTTTGTGAATCGTATTCTTGATCAAGTTTCACTATGTCATTGGTTATGTCATTATGTCATTATGTCATTTTCTCATCAAGTTCATTCATTTGAGACAACCTCAGTTCAAATATCCACTCCATGAGGCACAACCCCATCCCATAGATTGCCATAAGACTATAGAAAGATATGAACTTGAGCGGATCCAACAATGTTCGTCTCTTCTACAAGATGGGGACCTTTATGATGTAATGTACATTTTGAACAAGTAATGGGATGCACAGTTCCAAATAATTTAGCATGGCCAGCCCCACATATAAAGTGCATGGATAAGAATACGTACAAATAGCCATAATCCCACCCATAGAGAGAGATAGACAAATAGACAGAAAGACAGAGAGATAGAGAGACAGAGAAGTGGTCAATATGAGTACTTTTACCTTTCCTAGTGTTAGGAAGCAGGTCCCTCCAGATGGGAAAGAGAGCACAAGCTAGACTAGAGTCCGAACAACCAACTGAATGAAGGAGAGTGAGTTGGATCAGTTTGATCCGATGAAGAAGGGAGACAAGTTCGGATCCGGAGAGGCATCCGAAAAAGGTCCTATTTGTAAATAGGTTTTGTCGCGCCTACTTGGGCCAGAATTGTAAATAGCCTTAAAGTTGTATTAGTGTAATACAAGTAGGGAAATTAATTTGATATGATAGTGAGTGTAGAGAGTGAGCAGAGAGAGTGAGAGTGAGAGTGTGGTAACTCTGTAACTGTTTGTAGACGAAGAAGAACTCAAGGTTGTTATTTGTATTCTTCTCGATATAATGATTGGTTTTTTGGAATATGTGGACTCCCATGGTTTTTGCTTTTTTAGGGTTTTCCATGTTAAATACTGTGTCTCAGTGATCTTTGTATTTTTTCCTTGTTTTTTGTTGTCATTCAATCTCTTGCTATTCTCTCATTGTTGTTTAAGAATTGGTTGTGGTTGACTCCATATCTAGCAAACTGGTATCAAACTGATGGATGAACATCTCGGAGGAATGTTCAAACGAACTAGCTCCAACTATTTAGTGTGGAAGTTGAAGATGAGGAATATGTTGGTGTGTAGAGGCATCTGACTACCAATGTAGTTCAGAGAGGGAAAGCTAGCTAAGATCGATGCATCAACCTAGGAGGTTATCCATAGAAAGAAAACAACTTATATGGATGTAGCTCAATTGGTAAGGTTGCCCAATAAGACCAGGAGGTCATGGGTTCATCCCCTTACATTCCATCATGGCATCTTGTTTATGACATCATCCTCCCTCTAAGGCCGCCTCCCCTAGGACCCATGACCGGCTTATGTGGGTATCGTTGATCAAACTATTGAATGACCTCTTTATTTAAATTTGTAAGTGTCTAACCAGTTCCCATGTGGGCATCTGAAATGGGGTATCCTTTCCATAAGCCCAAATATTGGAGTTGTTGTCGACGATAGTGGGAATCAAGGATCTGGTCAACCTTGTATTCCTCCCATGTCGACAATTCCACAGGTGACGATGGAGGAGGTTGTCATCCCCGAATTCGAGAAGGATGGTAGAGTTCGAGGAGGGAAATGTGAAAAACATTGTGAATCCTAAATGTTTGGGGAAGTGCTAGCCGGAAGGTGACTTAGTTGATTCGCTCGATGATACAGTGTCGTGAAAATTTTGGGCCATAGTGAGAAGCCGAGGAATATCAGAAGAATCGGCGGAGTGCACCATGTGCACTTACCCTTGTAAAAACGTGTGAATAATAGGAGTTAAGTCAGGACAGAGGATCCCATGTAATAAGGGATTTATCCCACATTATTATGCATCCCTCTCCTTGTTCTATAAAAGGAAGGGCGTGCCCTTTGTAAAAGGGTTGCCCATTTTGTGTTAGAGGGTATACCGTTAGGTTTAGGGTTAGGTAGTTTCTCTTGTTCTTACTTTGTTCTAGGGTTTCGTCTTGGTAGTTTCTTCTTCTTCTTCTTCTTCATCGTGAAGGTTCAGAGTTTGTGTCTGTTTAGGGTTTGTTTCTACTTGGTCTCCTGTGCAAGACCCCGCTCGGCGCGATGAGCCCGAGAGCTCCCCCTATCTGCGGCTTGGCAACAGGCTGTTGTTGTAACCTAACCTACCTTGGTCTGGCTCGAAGCCGGGGATGTATTCTTTCCCTTGTAATATACATACTTGTATCCGTTTGTGCATATTGGTGTATTTGGTGGTGTCGGAAGCACAACCCCTTACTTCCTGTGCATATGAGTCGGTGTCGCGTGCATGCTCTCCCTCTCCTTTGTCTCTCTCTCTCTCTCTCTCGTGTTCGGTTGCATCCGGGTTGTGTCCGGTGTCGGTTTTCTTTGCATCCCTCTTCTCCCTCGTCCGAGACGCCCGTGGTCTTGCCCCTTCTACACGCATGCGCGTAATAACGTGACAACGAAAGGGGCCTAGCTTTCTGTAGTCCAATCTCTCGCAGGGACATGGTAGCGATGTGGCGACGTAACAACCAAACCATGTCCCTATCTGCAAACGTTAGCATGACGAAGAGACGTCGGTTAGCCCGATCTTTATATTGGTCCAGAGTGATACGAAGTTCTAGGGAGAGGTCATGATGGACATCATGTAAAGTGTGGGCACGTGTCTTTGCCGAAGGATTAAACGAACTTGAAGGAATGGAAATGTTGAAACGAGGATGAAATCCATAGTTTGTAAAGAATGGGGAAACCTTAGTTCAAGCATGGATACTATTATTGCACACAAATTCCACCATTGTAAGGAAGTCCAGCCAATCCTCTTTTTGGTAGCTCACGATACACCAGAGGTATTGTTCGAGGATTTGGTTGACTCGTTCGGTTTGTCCATCAATTTGAGGATGGTATGTTGATGACAAGTTTAAAGAAATCTCGAATATCTGTAGAAGTCGTCGCCATAAGTGGGAGATGAATTGAGAACCTCGGGTAAGCTATGTAATTGGACGACATTTTTAATAAAAATGTCAGTTGTCTCCTCCCCCGAAATTGTTTTGGAACATGGGACAAAGGGAGCCATCTTTGAAAACGGATTGACAATCACTAGCACCGTGGCATGGCCACTGACCAAAGGGAGGTCGGTTATAAAGTCCATGGATATGGAGGCCCATGATCGACTTAGAATTGGGAGCGGGTGGAGAAGGTTGTATGATCGATGGTGAGCCACTTTGGAGCGAACACATACATCACATGTCTTGATAAATTCCTTGACAACTTTCCAAGGTTGCAACCACCAAAACCCCCGAGATAGCAACTCCATTGTTTTCATGACCCCAAACTGCCCAGCAAGAGGATCATCACGACAGTTTTGTAGTACCCTTGTGTGACATGATCCTTCTGGAATGTACAGGAGGTGATTACGATAGAGTAACCCATCCCAGGTTGTAAATTGGTTGAGATATCAGTTTTACATGTTTGGGGATGAGGCTTTGATGAGGGCCATGATTTCCTTGGCGAATGGGTCTGATATGGTTGCCTTGGCGATCTCGTTGAGAAAAGAATCCTCACGCAACATGCAGGTTCTAAATGTCATCTGAAGTTGATCAGGCCTCAACAAACAATGGGGTTTCTGCAAATATGCATCTTCCCTTGGGCGCAATGTGAAATTAGGTCGCTGAGAGAGAGCATCATCTTTCCCATGTTGAACGTTGGGTCGAAACAAGATCTCGAAGTCGTAGTCGGCGAGAAAAGACGACCATCGGGCCTACCTCCAATTCAATGTATGATTGGTGGTGAAGTAAATTAGATTCTTGTGGCTAGTCAACATTTGGATACAATGTTGGGCCCTAGCCAAATAGAGCCGCTATTCGGCGAAGGCATAGATGATAGATGCAAGATCCTTGCCATAGACTGGATAATTGATTTCTGGGGCTCTAAACTTTTGGGAGTAAAAGGGAACAAGATGTAGGGTGGCATTGTCATCTAGTTGGGATAGGACAACTCCCATGGCAAAGTCAGAGGTGTCAGTTTCAATGTGGTGTCACGAACGTAGACGAGGGCAAGGACAAGTAGGCGAGCTCAATATTAACAAAGAGAGAAAGATAGATATATAGATAGAGAGGAGCATAGACAAGAGAACAAGAGAGAGAGAGAGGGTGGACAAAAGAGCGAGAACTAAATTACGCTTCCGTAACTGGTGTTGGTCAACTTGATTGTAATCACGAAGTATTTATACAAGAATGTGGTGGTATGCATGTAAGCTAGGAAACATCTAGAGAATCCATGGAAACTTCTAGAGAGTGCATGTCTATGCATTCTCTAGAAGTTTCTTGAAAGTTCTAGTGATTAACTTACAATGTAATAAGTTGAAACTTATACAATACAATAATGCATAGATGGAATGTAGCTCAATTGGTAAGGTTGCCCGATAAGACCAAGAGGTCATGGGTTCAACCCCCTACATTCCATCGTGTCTATGACATTATCCTCCCTCTAAGGTCGCCTCCCGGGACTCGCGGCTGGCTTATGTGGGTATCGTTGATGAAAATTGCAAATGGTCTGTGGAGCATTTTGTAAATGTGTAATTGGTTCCCATGTGGCGTCCGAAATGGGGTAACCTTTCCATAAGACCAAATATTGGAGCTGTCGGCGATGATATCGAGAGTCGAGGGTTGACCCCGGGACTTGCAGCTGGCTTATGTGGGTATCGTTGATGAAAATTGCAAATGGCCTCCGGAGCATTTATAAATGTGTAATTGGTTCCCATGTGGCATTGGAAATGGGGTAACCTTTCCATAAGACCAAATATTGGAGTTGTCGACAATGATATCGAGAGTCGAGGATTTGGTCAACCTCATATTCTTCACCCGTCGACAATTCCACAGGTGGCGGTGGAGGAGGGTGTCGTCCCGGAATTCGAGAAGGATGGTAGAGTTCGAGGAGGGAAACGTGAAAAACATCGTGAATCCTAAATGTTGGAGGAAGTGCTAACCGGAAGGCGATTGGGTTGATCCGCTCGATGTTCGCCGAGTGTCATCCGGTATTCAATCGGGTAGGTCCTTGTGTCCTCAGGTCGGTTTTCATTGGATGATCCGGACTTGGTCATCTTCTTGTTCGACCCTCAGTCGGCAATGGACTTGTCTTCCATGAAGACTATGTCCCGACTTCGGAACACCTTCTTGTCGACCAGATCCCACACCTGGTAACCGAAGTCATAATCACCGTATCCAAGGAATATGCATGGCCGGGACTTCGGGTCATGCTTTGCTCTCTTGTCCTTCGCCACAGGCACGTATGAGAGACACCCGAACACCTTCAGATGCCGATAAGATACATCTTTGCCGGTCCATACCTTCTGAGGTGAGTCTCCTCCCAAGGGTAGTGAGGGTGATCTGTTTATCACGTAGGTCGTCGTCGTCAACGCCTTAGCCCAAAACGTCTTGGGTAACTTGGCATGTGTGATCATGCTCCGGTTCATCCTTTCGGTCAGCCCGTTTAGTTCCGGCGTCTTTGACACGGTAAATTCAAGCCGGATTCCCTTCGACCAGTAGTACTCCTCGAACTGCCCCCGGTATTCTACTCCATTGTCCGCTCGAACCGCTTTCAGCTTCCGGTCGGTTTCTCTTTCCACTCCCGCGTGGAGTTCCTTGAAGACGGTTAGCACCTGATCCTTCGTCTTTAACGGTGAGACCCACAGCTTCCAGCTGTGATCATCTATGAACGTCACGAAGTACTGCGATCCGGCATGAGACTTCGTGTCCGCTTGACACACATCGGTATGCACCAACTCCAGTGGTGCATTCCGTCTCATCGTTGGTCTTGACTAGAAGGAGGTTCGGTTTTGCTTGCCGGCCAAACAATCGGTGCACTTCTCAAGTTGCACGTCCTTCACTGGAATGAGGTTGTCTTCAGCAAGCCTCTTCATCCCCTTCTCACTCATGTGACACAGTCTTTTGTGCCATAGCTCACCGGCAGTGTCAGATGCTATGTTCACATCTTCCTGGCATAACCGGGCATTCATCAAGTACAGTTTGTTGATCTTCCGGGCTCGAGCCACTATCAAGCTTCCCTTGTTGAACTTTATAACTCCGTTCCGGATGCTAACTATGTAGCCTTCATTATCTAGCCGATCGGCTGATATCAGGTTCAGTCGAACCTCCGGAACGTGTCGGACCTCCTTCCGTAGCAACTTGCATTCGGTTGATGTCGTCAACAACACATCTCCTATGCCGATAATTCGGCATGTCCCTTCATTCCCCATCCGGACACAACCATGATCACCGGTTGTGTAGGATGAGAAGCATCTCCGGTCCGGTGTTAGGTGGAACAACGCTCCGGAATTGACAACTCACATTGTCTTGTCGCCGACAAGGTTTATGTCATTCTCTTCGGTAATGAGCATCAGTTCTTGATCGGGGCATCTCCGGTCCGAACCGTTTCGGTCTGAACTCTTCTTCGAATCGGTGCTAGAAATTTCTTTCTCTTTCTGGAAATGCCAACAGTTCTTCTGGAAGTGCCCTGGCTTCCCACAATAGAAGCAAATGGGCCTCTCCCTTGACTTCGACCTCGTCCCCGATTTGTCCCGGTTTTGGCAACTTCGATACTAGCCTCTTCCTTGGTTGTGGTCATCTTCCATGACCAAGGCCTTTGGGAACGGTTCCGGACTCCCGGTCCTTCCGGCGAGCTTCTTCATCTAGCAGGCTTGATTTTACCCTTTCTAGGGACAACTATTTTCCTTCTGGCCCGGCGTTGCCCAGCATGACAACTAGCGTCTCCCAACTATCCGGGAGGGAACCAAACAGGAGTAAGGCTAGTACCTCATTGGTGAGAGGTACTTCCAAAGAGGTTTCTTGATGTATTAGCCCCTGGAAGGCATTCATGTGCTTCACCATGTTGGAACCGTCTTGGTACTAGAGTCTCACTAGTTTCCGGAATACCGAAACCCGGTTAACAACATTCTTGTTCTGGAACATGGTGCCGATCTTCTCCCAAAGTTCATGAGCCTTACTTTCTTCATTGAAGTTGTTGTACAACATCATGTCGATGAAGCACCGGATGTATGCCGTCGTCTTCATGTGCATCACCTCCCACACTATGGTGTCAATCTTATCCGGTCTCTTGTCCCCGAACTGAACCGGCAACCAAAGATCTTTGACCACCAGCATATCCCTCATCTTCGACTTCCACACTGAGTAGTTGGAGCCGGTGAGCTTGAACATGCCGCCGAACGATTCTTCCATTTTCTGTGTTGTTCGCTCTGATACCAGTTTGAGAGGAATAGCGCGGAATATCGCTCAGCCACAACCGAGTCTTGAATCATAGAAATGGGTAAGAACGAGAGAGCCCACAGAAATGACATAGGATGTTTACATGGAAAACCCTAATAGGGAAAAACCACGGGAGCCCACAGACTCCAAACTATCACTATATGAGAGGAAATGCAAAGTGGAGGCACACAGGCAACGACCTCGTGCTCGCAATCTTCGTCAGATGGCGGTTACAACAGAGAGTGCTCATAGCTACTCTCTCTCTCTCTCTCTCTCTCTCTCTGTCGCTTTCTATACAACAGTTACAATAGTATAACAACTACAACCTTATACAAAGTGATTGCCCTAAGTCATATTTATACTTATATGAACTTAGGGCTATTTACAAATGTAGCCTCAATAGGCTTACTCAAAACATATTTATAGATATGTCTTCTCTTTCGGTTCTCACCGGGTCCTCTTTATTCATCATTGGATCCCATCCGGAGACACTGATTTCCCAACAATTTTGGGATTTAGCCTACCGTCATCAGCCGATCAAGTCCAGCTTGAGACATGTGACCAAGTCAGCCATGCCATAAGTTTGGGTCGGTCTTTTCGGCTACATTCACAACCCCTTCTGGATTGATCGCCATTAATGGGTACAAGTTATTGTACTTGTGTCCACTCCCAATTCTGAGATTTCCCTGGTTGATCATCCATATTGACTCACTTAGAGTCATTCGATACGCGTCTTCAACTAGCATGCCGATGGAGACTAGACTCCTTTTAAGATCGGGTACGCGCCAAACTCGGTGCAAGGTTATTGTGTTGCCATTGGGCAATCGGATGGGTACCTCTCTGGTCCCTGCAATTCTGCACTCTTGACCATTTCCCAGCCGGACTGTGCCGCTGGCATCGGCTGAATAGTTCGAAAACCATTCAATGTTGGGGGTCATGTGGAATGTGGCATCAGAATCCAGTCACCACGTGTCTGCATCTTATGCACTGTAGAGGGCTACTCGGATCATTGAGTCCTCTAAGGAGAGAACTTCTCCTGATCGGGAGTCAGCAACGTTGATTTGGTTGGCAATTGGAGAGTGGTCTGAGTCGGGTCGCCCTCAATTCTGCTCGGATCGCCAACCACTCTCTTTCCTCTTGATTGACTAGTAGTCGGAGACATTGTGGCCAGCTTTTCTGCAGTGTGTGCAGAATTCGCCTGATCGGCCCATTCTCGACTTCGACTGTTGTCGATCTCCCCTTGTTTTTGATCGGTTGGTATTTCAACCGGTTTTGTCGGCTTGTTCTCTCATTCGACTTTGTTGGTCGAATGACTCGGTTGAGTGATGGTCTTCTACCAATTCATCGATGGTAAGTCCTATCAATTTTTGCCAAATGTCCTCAGTGAGGAATTGGCCAATTGTCTCATCCCGATTTAGGATCGGTTGACTACTGGCGTATGTCGTACAGAATACCTCCCAACTCGCCGGAAGCTCGATAGGAGAGCAAGGGCTTTCATTTCTTCTTCGAAGTTGATCCCTTGTGAGGAGAGTTCTGACAACACACCCGGCTGCAGGTGTTGAACAATTGTTTGATCAAAATCAGTTTTGAAGATGAGGACTTTTTCTCGTACACAACTTCTAGTTTCTCCCATAGTGAGAACGTTGTCATCTCTTTTGCCATGCTGAAGTAGACGTTTTCGGCTAGGTGCATTTGAATGGTGGAGCGTGCGATTTCGTCCATTGATCTCCACTCATGGGCTGACATTGAAGAAGGATTTTTGGAGTGTCGAATAACTTTGACTTGTCTTCTTATGATCAGAACATCCTGCATCATCTCCTTCCAAAGTGCAATTTTTTTGCCATTGAGCTTTCCAATTTCAGCTCCTGTTCCGAATATTGAAGCCATATTCTTCTATGAAAGTGAGATTTTTACTGACCTCATCTTTTTCTTTTGAGTTGTTTTTGTTGTCTGTTGCCGCCGAGCAGGAACCTTGCTCTGATACCAGTTCTGGATAGTTGGAATGTGTGTGCATACGAGGAATCATATGAGAACCTATTTGCGTACTCAGAAAACGACACAAAAAGGGAGGAAGGTGGAGACTTGCACAGAGTCGAGCTTTAATGGAAAGCTTTACTGTGTTCTCTCTCTCTCTCACTCAGAGACTTAATACAATATGAATAATCACCCCATCTTTAAAACGTTAGGTTATTGCTTATATACTAAGCCCTAACTATGTGGACGAGTTCACACTCGGACGGATACAAGTTGGAAAGAGTCGGCCTTTTATGCCAACATTGGGAAGGTGTGCTTGCCCTAAGATGAATCTTGGCTTCAATATTATTCAAACGAACTTGAACTTATAAACTACAACAATTCATTATCTTATATCAAAATTCGTTGCTAGAAATTGACCTTAGAGATCATAGTGTATGATATATTAACAGATGTATTCTCAATAAGCATTACTATAAATAATACATTGCATGTAGTGGTAGTTGATTTGTTGTTTGGACCAAGAGGTGTTATTCTAATCATGCGAATGATGTCACATGGCCTTAATATAGCATATGGATTATGTTCGGGTTATTGGACTAGCATTTGACAAAATTATTCACACAATATCAACCAAATTCCGATATTGTTGACAAATGTTGCTCCTTGCCACTAGGTCAAGGATGTTGACATGAATTAAATGACTGGAACACATGCTATTACGCACATGAGGTGTGCAAGAGAGACCAAAAGACCATGTACTCTTCCTTTGTTATGGATAATGCCAAGTCTTGGTTGCGAAGAGAAGACTCGTCCAACAATATCAAAAAATACCGAAATGTAGACTTTCTAGAGTCAATATTGCTAGCCATGTTTCAAACTGTGTAGATCCATGTTTGGTTATCACCAAAATTTAAAATACTCTAGAAGGGTCTCCCAAATATGGTAGAATCCATTTCATTGCTTGCCAAATATCTTATAATGATTAGACAGAAATGGATTACGACACCAATTTTATCATCAATGTCAAGCCTCACGCACACCTTAGCATACATCAAATTCCCAACTCCAAAAAAATGTGGTATATGTGATGACTCGAACCCATGACCTTATGTTATATGGGTCAAGCTCTTGATCATTATACCATCTATTGCAATATGTAAAATAAGTTTTATTTATTATAGGAAATGAATGTATATTCTAGATTTCTCTGGAACATTCTAGAAGCTTCAGGATTACTCTTCAGAACACTATAAAAGAAGGCACTAGGCATTATTGTTGGGAGACAGGTCCCTCCGGATGGGAAGGGAGAAGAACAGTGCCGACGAACAAACTCGGCCGAGGGCGAAACAGTATGAGGAGTACCCGGCTACAGAGAGCCGGATGATACAGGCCCGGTGTGAACCGGATGAGGAGTACCCGGCTTTGGTGAGCCGGATGATACAAGCCCGGTGTGAACCGGATGAGTAGTACCCGGCTACGGAGAGCCGGATGGTGCAGGCCCGGTGTGAACCGGATGAGGAGTACCCAGCTACGGAGAGCCGGATGGTCAACCGGAGGAAGAGACATATTCGTAAATATGTTTCTGAGAGCCCATTGTGACTACATTTGTAAATAGCTGAAAAGTCATATTAGTATAAATATGACTTAGGGCAAACTTTTAGAAAAAGTTAGTTGTTGTTAATCTTTTTCTTTGTTGGTGCAAGAAGAAGAGAGAGCGCGTAACTGTACAGAGAGAGAGAGAGAGAGAGAGAGAGAGAGAGAGAGAGAGAACGAGGTCGTTGCCTCTGTTGTAACCGCCGCCTGTGGCGAAGAGCGTGAGTTCGAGGTCGTTGCCTCCGTGAACTCACTGTTTTGTACATTCATACATAGTGACAATTTGCAGCCTGTGGGCTGCCGTGGTTTTTTCCCTTTGTTTGGGGTTTTCCACGTAAACCTCCTGTGTACCATTTCTCTTCTTTATTTCGCGTTTCATTACCTTTTTTTTCTATGAAAAGAATCTCGATTGTGGCCGAGTCTTGCGCATAAGGAACGTCCAGTTCCCGTCAAGTGGTATCAGAGTGAAATCGACACAGAAAATGGACGAATCATTTGGCGGCATGTTCAAGCTCACCGGCTCCAACTATTCAGTGTGGAAGTCGAAGATGAGGGACATGCTCGTGGTTTAAGACCTCTGGCTGCCGGTTCAGTTCGGGGAAAAGAGACTGGACAAAATCGACGCCGCGATATGGGAGGTGATGCACATGAAAACAACGGCGTACATACGGTGCTTCATCGACATGAGCCTATACAACAACTTCAATGAAGAGAGCAAGGCTCATGAGCTCTGGGAGAAGATCGGCATAATGTTCCAGAACAAAAATGCTGTCAATCAGGTGTCGGTATTCCGGAAGCTAGTAAGACTCCGGTACCAAGATGGCTCCAGCATGGCGGAGCACATGAATGCCTTCCAGGGGTTGATACCTCAGGCAACGTCATTGGAAGTACCTCTTGCCGACGAGGTACTAGCGCTACTCCTGCTCGGTTCCCTTCCGGATAGCTGGGAGACGTTGGTTGTCACTTTGGGCAACGCCGGGCCAGAAGGAAAACGGTTATCCCTAGCAAGAGTAAAGTCGAGCTTGCTAGATGAGGAGGCGCGTTGGAAGGATAAAGATACGAGCTCCGACTCCAAAGCGCTCCTTACCGAATCGGAACGCGGAAGACATAGAAACCGTAGTCCTCAGAACCAGGAGAAGTCGGGGACACGGTCAAAGTCAAGGGGGAGGCCTACTTGCTTCTATTGCGGCAAGCCGGGACACTTCCAAAAGAACTGTCGGCATTTCCGTAAAGACAAGGAAATCGACGGTACCGATTCGAAGCAAACCCCGGACCGGAACGGTAAAGACCGGAACAGTAAAGACCAGAGGGGACCGGACCGGAAGGGAACGACGGCAATCGCGGCAAGTGAAGAAGAGTTGATGCTCATCACCGAGGAGTGTGAGATAAACCTTGCCGGCGACGAGATGACCTAGGTGGTAGACTCCGGAGCATCGTTCCACCTTACCCCGGACCGGAAATGCTTCTCATCCTACTCAGCCGGTGACCACGGCTGTGTCCGGATGGGGAATGAAGGTACATGCCGAATTATCGGCATAGGAGACGTGTGGCTGTCAACACCAACCGGATGCAAGTTGCTGCTGAAGGATGTCCGACACGTTCCGGAAGTTCGTCTGAATCTGATATCAGCCGGTCGGCTAGATAATGAAGGCTACACGGGTAGCATCCGGAACGGTGTCATGAAGTTCAGCAAAGGGAGCCTGATTGTGGCTCGGGCCTGGAACGTCAACATGTTGTACCTGATGAATGCTCGGTTATGTCCGGAAGAAGTGAACGTGGCATTCGACACTGCCGGTGAGCTGTGGCACAAGAGGTTGTGTCATATGAGCGAGAAGGGGATGAAGAGGCTTGCAGACGACAACCTCATTCCAGTGAAGAACGTGCACTTGGAGAAGTGCACTGATTGTCTGGCCGGTAAGCAGAACCGGACCTCCTTTCGATCAAGGCCACCGATGAGACGTAATGCACCACTGGAGTTGGTGCATATGGATGTGTGTCAAGTAGACACGAAGTCACATGCCGGAGCGCAGTACTTCGTGACGTTCATAGATGACCACAGCCGGAAGCTGTGGGCCACACCGTTGAAGACAAAGGATCAGGTGTTATCTGTCTTCAAAGAGCTCCACGCAAGAGTGGAAAGAGAAACCAGCCGGAAGCTGAAGACGGTTCGAGCAAATAACGAAGGAGAGTACCGGGGGCAGTTCGAGGAGTACTGCCATTCGAAGGGAATCCGGCTCGAATTTACCGTGCCGAAGACGCCGGAACTAAACGGACTGGCCGAGAGGATGAACCGGACCATAATGGAGAGGGTCCGGAGTATGCTAGCGCATGCAAAACTACCCAAGAAGTTTTGGGCTGAGGCACTGTCGACGGCGACACATGTGATAAACAGATCACCCTCAGTACCCTTGGACGGAGACACGCCACAGAGAGTATGGACCGGTAAGGAAGTGTCCTACGGGCATCTGAAGGTGTTCGGGTGTCTCGCGTACGTGCATGTAGCAAAGGACCGGAGAGGAAAGTTAGATCCAAAGACCCGGCCATGCATATTCCTCAGTTACAGTGTGGGACCCGGTTGACAAGAAGGTATTCCGGAGTCGAGATATTATCTTCATGGAGGACAAGACGCTCGCCGACTGAGAGTCGGAGAAGAAGATAATTGTCAGGAACTCTATTAAGGCAGAGAAGGAATTAGTACTAAAAGAAGGATTAGTACTATTGTTGGGGAATAGTACTAAGACAGAGAAGGATTAGTACTATGAGAGGTGTCGAACTTTGAGAGAAGGAATGAGTGAGTGAGAGAGAGAGAGAGAGAGAGAGAGAGAGAGAGAATGATGATGCGAAAGATATATGTATTATATGAAGGAAGATATACAACAGTAGTTAGAAGGCTTAAGACTGGCGTTGAACCGATTTGGTTCGAACTAATGCCTTGCGCCTCCTTTTATAGTGTCTTCAGGAATACTCCTGAAGTATCTAGAATGTTGCAGAGAAATCTGGAATATACATCAATTTCCCAATAAAACCTAAATGAAAATAATATCCTTCAAATTACAATTCATAACCTAATGGTAAAGTCTCGACCCATGTAACAAAAGGTTATGGGTTCGAGTCTAGTTATGACACTATCCCCCCCTTAAAACGACGAGTTCCACGAGTCGTTTTGGATTGAGGACCCGGTTTCTCGGGGTATCGTCGATGGAAGTCTTCTAGAAGAGCACGAGCATTGGTCACATTCTCGATCGGTTCCCAAGTACGCTCGCTGGGACTATATCCTAGCCAATCGACTAGATAGTAGAGCTTGTTGCGAACAATCTTGGAATCGAGGATGGCAGCGACCTCATACTCAGGTCCATCTTCGAGCTCGATAGGAGGTGGTGGTTGTATAGTACGTCCTGGGATAGTGCTCTCGTGATAGGGTTCGAGGAGAGAACTATGAAACACCGGATGTATCCGAAGTTGCGGAGGTAGCTCGAGACGAAAAGCGACATCATTAATCTTCCCGATAATACGGAAAGGACCTAATCGCCGATAATCCAACTTCTCACATGGGCGAGTAGTCTTGATGTGTCGTCGTAGCAGCCACACCCGATCTCCAATGTTAAAACTGGATGGAAGTCGATGACGATCTGCGTAGTCCTTGTGTGATTGTTGAGCTTGCTGGAGTTGAGTAGATAAATCCGCTTGTATCTTGCGTAACCGCTCCAAACGATCCTCCGCGCAAGGATTTGTGGACACTTCTGGGGTTTCAAGGACACACCACCGGGGATGATATCCCGTATAAGCGTAGAATGGCGTGACTTTAGTCGATGCGTGGATAGTGTTATTATAGGCAAATTCGGCGAACTGAAGAATATCTGCCCAGTCATTCTGATGATAGTTGAGAAAGCACCGCAGATACTGCTCCAGTGTTTGATTTGTTCGTTCGGCTTGACCGTCGGTTTGTGGATGGTAGCCGGAGGAGAGGTTACAAGTGACCTTCAGCATTTTAAAAAGGTGCTTCCAGAATTTTGACACAAACTGGGGTCCACGATCGCTGATGATATTATCAGGGAGTCCATGATGCCGACATACTTCCCGCATGACAATTTCGGCGGTGTCTTCACTAGATATTTCTTTAGTACATGGTAAGAAATGAGCCATCTTCGTATATCGATCCACCACTGTGAGAATCGCACTGAATCCCTTAGAGACTGGAAGATCTGTAATGAAGTCAAGAGCAATGGATTGCCATGGCTTGCTTGGAATTGGTAATGGTTCTAATAAACCATATGGATGATGTCTTGGCATTTTCGCTCTGCAGCATGTATCGCAAGTCCGAACAAAATCTTCGACAAATTGTCGCATACGAGGCCACCAGAATGATCGTTGTACTAAATCTAATGTTTTAGTACTACCAAAATGTCCTGCTGTATATGTGTCATGGCAGTTTTGTACTACTCGAAGGCGGCAAGAACCATTAGGAACATACAAAAGTTCTTTAAAGAAGAGTAATCCATCACAGTATTTGAATTGCCGATAATCCGTACCTGGTGATTGTGATTGTGAACATGACGCTCGAGAGGGGTCAATTTGTGCTAGTATAGCTTGGGCGAAAGCGTCAGTCTTCAAGTCCTCACGTATAGTATTGGTAATGTCGGAATCCACGGGCATGTCAAAGACCTGTGCTGCTTGCAGTCGTGCTGGACCCAAGATTACTTGCTTCTGGTTATCGAAGGCTGGCTCACCGGGACGTGGTGTTAGATACGAACGCCGTGATAATGCATCTGCCTTCCCTTGGTGCTTCCCCGGACGATATGTAATTTTGAAGTCGAAGCGTGTGAGGAAGTGGGCCCACCGAGCTTGACGTCGATTCAGTACACGAGCATCTTGAAAGTAGGCAAGGTTCTTGTGGTCACTGAATACAGTGACCTGATGAGGAGATCCCTCCAGGAAATGCCTCCATTGCATAAAAGAATCAACTATTGCTAATAGCTCTTTATCATGAATTTCGTAGTTGATTTCGGCGGCATCAAACTTACGGGAGTGGAAAGCCACAGGATGTAGCTTCTCGTCGTTACCCTGTTGTGACAGAATGCTCCCCAATGCGAAATCCGATGCGTCAGCTTCGATAATGAATGGTTTTTCCGGATCCACATGACCTAAAATTGGAGCTGATGTAAACGCCTTCTTAAGACTCTCGAAAGCCATGTCCGTCTCTTTAGACCAAATGAATGATTGTCCCTTGCTGGTGAGCTGTGTGAGAGGCAGCACAATTTTTGAGTAATTTTGTATGAACTTCCGGTAAAAATTTGCAAAGCCTAGGAAGCATTGCACATCCCGCACCGAACGCGGAGTGTGCCATTCTATCACCGTTTTGACCTTGGCTGGGTCCATGGATATGCCTTCTGAGGAGATGACATAGCCGAGAAATTCCACTTGGTTGCACCCGAAACTACATTTCTCTAACTTTGCATACAGACCATGTTCTCGAAGTCGTTTTAGTACTAATAGTACATGAGAATCATGTTCTTCTTGGGTCTTTGAATAAACCAGTAGATCATCCAAATAGATGATCAAAAAATCATCCAAGAGATCTCGAAATATATCATTCGCCATGTGCTGGAAGACTGCCGGCGCATTAGTGAGTCCGAACGGCATGACCGTATACTCGAAGTGCCCATATCTGGTGCGAAACGCGGTCTTCCATTCATCTCCTGGTTGGATCCGTACGAGGTTATAGGCTCCTCGTAAGTCGATCTTCGTGAAGAACCTGGCACCGTTGATCCGTTCTAAAAGACTTGAGATAAGGGGAAGAGCATACCTATTTCTTACTGTGACCTTATTCAAGCCACGGTAATCTACAACGAGTCGAAGCGAGCCATCTTTTTTCTTGACGAAGAAAATGGGTGCGCCGGCTGGAGATTTCGAATGCCGAATGAAACCGTTCTCCAAATTCTCCTCTATATAGGCTCGAAGGACTTCTAGCTCGGTTGGTGACAAATTGTAGATCGGCCCCCATGGCGGCTCTTTTCCCGGTTGTAAGTCGATGGCGCAATCGTACGGCCGATGATGAGGAAGTGTGTTGGCTTGTACTTTATCGAACACATCAGCATACTGACGATACTTCTCGGGAAGTTGAACGGTGGACTCCTCTTTGGTGGTGCTGGAGGGTTGTACTGATATTGCGAAGAGAAACATTTCCTCCTTGCGCCCTTCCTCACGCAACTGACGTAGCGAAATGGTTGCAACCTTCTGGGTAGATCCTTGGGTTTGTCGCAACCGGATTTCCCTTGTCCTCCAATCTATGTCTGGGTTATGTAACTCGAACCATGGTAATCCTAAAACTATGGGATGTTCTGGAATACTAATAATATTAAATGATACTACACATGTTAAGTTATCTAGGACAATATTAACGGGTTCCGACTCTTCTATGATATTACCAGAAGCAATGGGACGACCATCAATGACTATTACTGAGGCTGGACATGGGAGCTTTCTGAGAGATATCTGATGAGCTCGGGCAAAATTCCTATCCATGAAGCAAGAATTAGCTCCGGAATCTAGAAGGGCTAAGGTATGTACTGGAGGGGTACTTTTAGTACTAACTGCTACTTGGGCTACGAACACATCACTAACTTGCTTAGAGGGAATGGAACCACTAATGGGCTGCACAGATCTAGGGCTGTCCAACCAAGCGGCTCCTATTTTGGCTGGACTTAGTCGTTTAACTCTTCTTCTAATTGGCTAAGGACATCAAATTTGTTTGCGAGATTCGGACTACTATTAGGACTATTATGACTATGAGGACTATCAGAGATTCCTACTGAAATAGACTCGGGTTTAGTATAGTCAGAACTAACAACGACTTGGTTTACCTGCCTTCTTGGTCTATGGGGACAGTTTATCGCGATATGCCCTGGTCCACCGCAATAAAGGCATAATCGGTTTGTTCGGCGTCGTTGCTTTTCCTCCTCCGATAGCGGCCCACGACGACGTGTAGTGTCAATTTCCATTGGAGTTGGAGTACTTACTGGAGGCGCATTATGTGACTCCCTTTGAAAAGGTTTCGCTACCACTGAGGCATAGGTAGGCTCGGATCTTGCCCTCGGCATCTGAAATTGTCGTTCCGAACGTCGCTCGAAGAGGCGGTTGTCACATCTGACAGCGCGACTGATTGCTTCTGTTAAGGACTTTGGCTCTTCGGGGAAGGTCAAGAGTAAATCCTTGACGTCGTTGCGTAAACCATAACGGAATTGCTCCATCAACGCTTGATCATCCCAAGGGATATCGGCGGCGAGTAGGCGAAAATCTGCAGCGTATGCGGAGGCTGGACGGTCACCTTGGCGTAATCGCCGGATTTTGTTGATTGCGGTCCTAATGCTGTCAGTATCTCCGAAACATGCTTTAAACTCACCTAGAAACTCTTCAAAATTGTTGAGTAATGGAGATTCCTTTTCTAATAGTGGAGCGAACCATGACAACGCTGAGCCACTTAACAAAGTGCCTACTAAACCCACTCGTGATGCATCGGTGGGATATCGGGACGGATGCATTTGAATAACTAACCGTACCTGGTTAAGAAACCCTCTAAACTACGATCGCGTTCCATCGAACTTCGTGGGAAGGCCAATCTTGGGTTCTTTATGAATCCCTTGTGCTCCGTGCCCTTGTTGTTGCATTGCTACGATGGTTGCTTCGAGTTGTTGCACGCGTAACGCAAGTTCCCCATGCTGTTGTTGCGTTTGCTGCTTTTCTAAGGAAATTTGCTGAAGATCCCCCAACAAGCGTTGATTTTCTTGTTCCAAAGCATGAAACTTCTCTTTCAAGCATTGAAATTCCGAGAAAACGGATTGATACTCTTCAGCGCTAACGGTGGCCATGGGATGAAGGAAAAGGGAAATAAGAGACTAGTAGGAAAGGAGGGAGACAGAAGGAAGAGGGAGAGAAAAGACCAGACAGGCACCCAAAAATCGGTTCAAACTGTCAGGAACTCTATTAAGGCAGAGAAGGAATTAGTACTAAAAGAAGGATTAGTACTATTGTTGGGGAATAGTACTAAGACAGAGAAGGATTAGTACTATGAGAGGTGTCGAACTTTGAGAGAAGGAATGAGTGAGTGAGAGAGAGAGAGAGAGAGAGAGAGAGAGAGAATGATGATGCGAAAGATATATGTATTATATGAAGGAAGATATACAACAGTAGTTAGAAGGCTTAAGACTGGCGTTGAACCGATTTGGTTCGAACTAATGCCTTGCGCCTCCTTTTATAGTGTCTTCAGGAATACTCCTGAAGTTTCTAGAATGTTCCAGAGAAATCTGGAATATACATCAATTTCCCAATAAAACCTAAATGAAAATAATATCCTTCAAATTACAATTCATAACCTAATGGTAAAGTCTCGACCCATGTAACAAAAGGTTATGGGTTCGAGTCTAGTTATGACAATAATGAACTCTGAGTCGACAGGTAAGGATTGACTCTACGATGAGCAGACCCAACCGGCAAGAAACCGGTTAGCACTCGAGGAACCAGCCGGTTATGGTGAGGATACCGAACCGGTAGAAGAAGAAGTAGAGGAAGCTGAGACCGGAACCGGCCAAGACCCCGAATCGGATTCGGATGAAGAGCAAATGGAGGAGCCGGTTACCGAAGCCCGAAGATGTAGATATCCTCTCAGAGAAAGAAGGGCCCCCCGGAGATTTCCGGATGCAGAGCATGTTCTGATGACCGATGAGGGGGAGCCGGAAAGCTTCGAAGAAGTGAAGGAAGACACCCACAGCCGAAGATGGTTAAGTGCCATGCAGGACGAGATGGATTCCCTGCATGAGAACCATACATACGAATTGGTGGAGTTGCCGAAAGGAAAGCGGGCACTCCGAAACAAGTGGGTGTACAAGTTGAAACCGGGAGATGCCGTCAACCCCCCGAGATACAAAGCCAGGATCGTGGTGAAGGGGTTCCAGCAGAAGAAGGGCGTGGACTTCGACGAGATATTTGCCCAGGTAGTAAAGATGACCTCCATGTGGACGGTGCTGAGTATAGCAGCAAGCATGGACCTTGAGGTAGAGCAGCTGGACGTGAAGACGACATTCCTTCACGGCGACCTCGAAGAGGAGATCTACATGCAGCAACCGAAAGGATTTGTGGAGAAAGGGAAGGATCACCTGGTATGCCGGTTGAAGAAGAGCCTATACAGACTGAAGCAGGCTCCCCGGCAATGGTATCGGAAGTTCAACTCCTTCATGACCGATCAAGGATACCACAAGACGCAGGCTGATCACTGCGTGTTCGTGAAGAAGTTCGAAGGAGGTGACTTCTTAATACTCCTCCTATACGTGGATGACATGTTGATCGTCGGACGTGACCAAGTCAAAATACGGATGCTGAAGAAGGCTCTAAACCAGACCTTCTCAATGAAAGAGTTGGGTCCGGCAAGACAGATGTTGGGGATGCACATCATCTATAACCGTAAAGCGAAGCAATTATGGCTGTCACAGGAGAAGTACGTGACAAAGGTGCTTCACCGGTCCAACATGTCAGAAGCGAAACCGGTCGGATCAACACTTCCGGCTAACTGCAAGCTATCCGGTAAGCAAAGCCCGAGGACGAAAGCAGAGAAGGCGGATATGATGAAGATCCCGTATGCCTCTGCCGTCGGGAGCTTGATGTACGCAGTGGTTTGTACTCGACCGGACATTGGATACGCAGTCGGAGTAGTGAGCCGGTTTATGAGCAATCCCGGCAAGGAGCACTGGAACGCGGTCAAGTGGATACTCCGGTATTTGAAGGGCACTTCAAATATGTGTCTCCGATTCGGCTCCGGAAAACTTCAACTGGACGGTTTCACCGATTCGGACATGTCGGCTGATGTGGATACCAGCCGGTCTACATCCGGGTATGTGATGACATATGCAGGGGGAGCTGTTTCGTGGCAGTCGAGGTTGCAGAAGACAGTTGCATTGTCAACCACAGAGGCGGAGTACAAGGCGGCTGTGGAAGCCGGCAAGGAAATATTATGGATGAAGGACTTCATCGGAGAGCTCGGTATACGGTGTCGTGCCTTTCGGCTCCGGATCGTTGCGTGAGTCGGGTGGGAACCACAGAGATCTTGGACTAGGAGAAAGAAGTTCGTGAGATAGAGATTAATTATGAGTAAATAGCGAAGAGAAAGATAAGAAACTCGTGAATCACAGGAGTATACTATATTAATTGGTACTTAGGGTGTTAAGAGAGAAGTAGATGTATAAATCGTGAATCCCACGAATAATTTTTGTATTGATTAATTCTTAATCCAAATAATCAACAACCCTTTATATATTTCTCTCCTCCTTATATAAGGAAGGAAGAGCTAAGCATGGCTTCATGCTTTTTTTTTTACAAAAAGTGTTCATGTCCACTAAATGTGCATGTGATGCTTTTTTATTTCCTAAGTATAGGGCTCATGCACGCTAGATGTGCATGAGTTATTTTTAGTGTCTCGTGTTTTTTTTATATATTAAAAATATACACGATTTACCTTTTAATAAAGGTATGCATAAATAAAGGTCTTATACGTATTAAATCTATATTTAAAACACTTAAGATAAGTTAATGTAATGGTAAGGTTGGGGTTTGTCAACGTGGAGGTGCAGAGTTCAAATCACGCCCTGCGCAGTAATGAGTATTTCTTTTTTTTTTTTTACATTTATGTCTCTTTATCCGGCTCTTCCTTGCCGGTATGCCGTTTTCCTCCTTGCCGGTATGCCGTTTTCTTCCGGTTCTCACCGAGCACTCCATTCTCTATCCGGAGGGACAAAAATATAATTTCCACATAGTGTGCAACCTACACTACGACACTCGCCCCCTCCAAACCCGCACATCCTCCGGTATGTGCCGAAGTTCTTGATTCTTCGTATCCGTCTATATCCGAAGCTTCCTCCGATTCTCCCCTTATGTCGACTATGAGTTGTAATCCACTTTCTTCGCTTCCCGCATCAATGTGGTCTTCGTCCGATTGCTCCTCGTTGTCGGCCTCGACTTGGATCACATAAGGTTTGTCGTCGGTCCGCTTCTTGAAAATCTTCACCCGCTTCCCGGCTATAGGCACTCGTAGTATTGTTCCATCCAACTCGGACAGTCGGTACGTCCCGTTGTCGAACCAGCTTTTGTTCCGGAACTGTGCTTCTTGTTGTCGGCGTGACGCTTCCGCTACATCTTTCGGTCTTCCCTCCAGTTGTCGTATCCGGACCGCTAGTAGTTCTTCCCGGCTCATCTCTTCCTTCCACAGTAGTATTGTCCATGTCGCGATTGCGGTTTCCATTGGCATTACCGGTGCTTGTCCGGTCATGAGTTCTGCCGGCATGTAACCGGTCACGGAGCTATGCGTCGTCCGATCCGCCCATAGTGCATACGGAAGCATTTGTGGCCAATCCTTCACCCTTCCGTCGCATGCCTTCGCAAGTGCTTTCACGATCGGACTATGTCCTCGTTCGATCTTCCCGTTGGCCTCCGGATTGTAGGCCGTTGTCAACGTTAACCGAACTCCATGTTTGGCGAAGAATCCCCTAGCTTTGTCCGAGTCGAGTTCTCCCCGGTCCGCAATCACTTGTCCTACGCAGCCGTACCTACAAAACACTTCTTCCAAAAGAAATTGGCACACCGCGGCACATGTTTTCCTCCGAAGCGCTCGACCTTCAACTTGGTTTGTGAGATCTTCTCGAGCTAACACCAAGTATTTCTTTTGTCCAATCCCGGTCGGCATAGCTACAATGTCGACCATCCACTTGAAGTTGATTGTCGGTGAGAATGTCGGATGCAGCTCATCTCGGTGTCGGACCCCGGAGTAGACTTGACATTTCTCGCAGCTTTCTGTGAACTCCGCGACATCTTTATACATGTTCTTCCACCAATATCTTTGCTTGATTTTCACAAAAGTTGCCCATGTTCCTCGATGTCCAGCCCAATCGGATTCGTGGAACTCGGACATTATCCGGTTTCGTTGCTCTTTCGTCCTGACTACTCGAAGTGGTATCCCATCCGGTCTTTTCGGCGTCCTCCATATTAAACCGTTTTCCAAGAAGAACTTTTGGACTTGCCTCTTCTTCCTTCGGATCTCGGCTCTCCTTTCTTTATCATTGGTTGAATCCTCGACCTCTTGTAGCATCTTCCCGATCATCAAGGTTTCCCCCTCGTATTCTTCTTCCCGGAATTCTCGGATCACGTTCACTCGGCATATGTGTTCTGACGTGAAGTAGTCTTCGGAAACTTCTTCATTATCTGATTCGGTTATGTCGTCTTCAAACCGCGCCCTCGATAACATGTCCGCTACCGCGTTGTCCTTCCCCGAGATGTGTCGAACCTCCGGATTAAGTGACTTGACATATGCAATCCACCTTAGCATAGCCACATCCGGTATCGTACAACACCGCATCATCCCGAGTATTGGAAGACAATCCGTCTCGATCACCACTTCAGCTCCGATCAAATAATCCCGATCCGATTTTATCGCCGACACGACTCCCCACAATTCTCTTTTGACTTGTGCATATCCGCGTTGCCTTTCGTTGAGGACCTTTGCTCCAAATCGGATCGGATACCGCGAACCATCCGAGTCGGCTTGATTGATGACCCACCCGATACCGGTTGGACTTGTATCAACCGTTACTATGATTGGCCGCTCGTAGCTTGGCTTCTTAAGTGATTCCGCCCTCCATAGTGTCTTCTTGAGCTTCCTCATGGCTTTAGTGTGTTCTGGTTTCCACTCGAATTTCTTACCTTTCCGCAACAAGTGATAGAGCGGGTCCGCTATATGTGCATAGTGCGGAATCCATATGTGATAGAATGCACACGCACCCAGAAACCTTCGGACTTCCGATGTTGACTCACATACTTCCTTCATAGCTTGAATCGCATCGATCTTTGTTGGTGACGGTCTTCGGCCGTAGGGTCCACATAGATGTCCGACCACCAATATTTCTTCTTGCCCGAATGCCGATTTCTCCCCGGAAAGTGTTAGGTGCACATCTTCTAGCTTTCGCAACACTTTCTCGCAATCATGAATATGGTCGACCACGAACTTTCGGCATCCCCGATCATCCATAGTCTCATCTTTTTCTTCCATCGCGCATCCTTTCATCGGAATGTCATCTAGAAACGGCATCGTTATCTCCGGGATGCAATCTCGAAGCACCTTGTTCATCGCGTTCATCATATGTGCAACCGAGTTTGTCGCTCCTTGTGGTAGTGTGCACATTCGAACTAGTCCTATCGGTGTCCGCATGGTAGTGATGTCTCGGCTCTCCACGGCTAGTTAGAATTGGTCATACCCCGAGTATAGGTCCCCGATGGAGTATATCGCACGTCCGGCAAAAGCTTCCGCGAATTCGTCCACTATCGGACCGACTCCCGAGTTCCGGATCGTGACCTTGTTCACCGGTTGCAAGTCTTGGATGAATCGGAGTGACCCATTCTTCTTCGGAACCGTAAACCATCGATTTGAGTACGGAGCACTTGATGGCTCTAGAATCCCCATCGCCACCTTCTCCTTGAGCAAGTCGATGACTTTCGGAATATGCGCCCGTGGCACCGGCATCGGCTTCAGGTTCCACGGTACATGATCAATCGTGAAAATCACCATCGGCTCCACTATCTTTGGATCAATGCATCCGATCTCCCTCGATGTGAACGCGAATGCTTTGCCATGTTGCTCCAACATCTCTCGAAACCGTTTTTCTTCTTCTTGTAAGAGGAACCCACCTCCACCGATCCGAAGTTTCTTCCGGGTCTCATCTGTGAAGGCATGTCCGATATCCACGGACTTCCGAAGTGTCGGATCTCCCGAGACTTCTTTCTTCTTTTGTTCGCTATCGGCGGGTAGTGGTCCCGCGGCCGGTTTCACCTTCTTCTCCACGGTCTTGTATTTCGTACTTACCATTGCTTCTTCTTTGCGGAGCGTATCCGGCTCCATTTTCGCAATGATCTCGTACATCTCGACCGATTCCACCGGGACTACCCGGTTCCTTTGGCTTTTATCTTCCGCAAGCTCTTCAAGCCATTGTAGTGTATTCCCATAGAACACTTCCTCGATCACTCCCACGATTTCTTCGTCTTCTTTTATTATTGATGCCGACCGTAGCTTATCCTCCACTTGTCGGCATTGTTTCTTCATTCCTCCGGTTACGGCCGTGTACGTAGATGCCCCATCCGGCCCGATTCGTACTTGTTTTGCTCCGAGAGTTTTCTTCCTGTGTGGGGTATCAGGGCTTCTCGGACTATCACTTCCCCACTCCGCAACAGTCCGCTTTAAAAATCCATTCTCACTTGGGACAAGAGTTCCCTCTTGTTCCTTTCGTGATTTGCCGGCACCGTTAGGAATTGGACGGATTTCCCTCCGTTTTGGCTCCGAATTCGCGCAAAAGCCGCACCACTATCGAGCACCTTCGTCTCCATCCGTGAAGCCGTGATAAAGGGTTGGCCGAGGATGACAGAATGTGAAACCTCATCCTGCACAAAGAAATTTTGGTCAATTTCGACATCCCCGATCTTTACCGTCACATCCGGACAAGCCGTAAATAGGTCTTCTGTCGTTTTCGTGGCTGCCCGAATCTTCCATCCATGGTTGGTGTTTATAGGCCACTTCCCCTTTCGGTAGAACTCCTTGGACATCAAGTTGATCTCCGATCCGTGATCAATCAATGCTAGCACGGGTTCTTTGATGTTGCCGATTCGGACCGGAGTCTCCGTAGTCGCACGTGCCCAGTGTGGCCTTGTATAGTGGGAGTTCGGAATTTCGCCTTCCACTTCGGTGTCGTTCATTGAAACGGTATTTGCATTCACCCTTGGAGCATTTTCCTTCGTACTTTGTCTCTTCCTTTTTACGAGATCCACGAGAAGATCGTGAAACTCCTTTTTCGCTATTCCGAGTAGTTCCCGCAGCGAAAAATCTACCCGGCTATCCAAGATTCTTTCCTCGAACACTCTTTTCAAGTCGGTTTGTTGTTCTATGTCCGAGGCGAGCTTGAATGCCGGAGTCGCCTTTTCTTTTCCCTTACCTCCGGAGTTCCAGCTTTCCGGTATCTTCGATGGTCCGGCCGCATCCTCCGTGCGCCGTCGTTTCTCGTCCACATACACCTCATGTAATTGACACAGGGCGTATATGCTATTCTTGTCGACAGGGCACTCCCATCCCGTAGCTTCCCGGACGCCTTCCGCGGTGTTTCGGATATCGTTGGAGTCGGTTTTCTCGGTATTTCCTAGCACCTCCGGCCAGAAAGACGCCTTCGCTCCCGTTGACTCCCCGACACATATTCCCGCGGTTGTCGCATAGTTGCTTCTTGCCGCTAACTCCTCCTCGAGCACCTTCTTCATGCCGCCTTTCCGGAAGTTCGGTCGGAGTGGCTTCCGAGAGTCCATCGAATGAATCCGGTTTCCCTCGTAGTAGATGAGATCCCGTCGTAGCGCCTCCTTATGGTCGTCGCAATCCCTCCGATCGTGTTCGGCGCTATCGCACCATATGCACCGTCGATCCGTATATTTGGAGCTTGTGGGGCGGTCATCCGACTTCTTCACCATCGCGATCTTTAGATTCTCCATCTCCTTCAGCAGCTGCTCCACCGTAGACGCGTCGACTCCCTTCTCGGCCGTAATCTCCCGAGCCCTCGGTTGATGGTCTTCCAGTCCCGTTCTCGGTTTCGGAATCGGTTCCGAAACCCTCTTTTCTTCGTTGGCAAGCCATTGCCCCCTCTTCGTGTACCGCGCGACGATATCCCGCACGCTTTCCCATGTTTCGGTGAGGCCGCTTTCGGTGGTCGTGTCCTCAAGAAGCACTCCGAGATCTTTCCGGTCCCGGACGTCCACAGCTCGCAAAAACATGAGGACTTTGTCCGGTGCAAGAATAGTTTGATCTCTCGCGGACAACCTCCCGAACCGACTTTCGAATGTCGAAAACACTTCGAGGACCTTCAGCCCCTTACCTGACGTTTCCACCCAATCCTCGAATCCCCTCCGCGTTGCCTTGGAGGAGTCCTCGATGGCAAACGTGGTTTTTAACGCCTCTTCGAATGCTTCCCACGTCGGATTTTGTTGTTGCAACCCGTGGATACTCCCTTGAAGCCCGTCGGTCGCCACCCGGTTAAAGGATGTCACTTGCAGTCCTTCCGAAGCCCGGCACCGGAGCATCTCCGCCTTGTAGTCCTGCAAATATCGCGACACATCCTTACCATTAAATTGCCCGTTGCGTTGCACGAGCCGCTCTACTGATGCCGAAATCTCCGACATCGTGCGTTGTTCTTGAAGCATCCGTTCGAACATCGCCATCATATTGTTAGCTTGTTGAGCCTCCATCTCCTTGCCACCCGTCTTCACGTCGGGTTCACCAACTGTGTCGTGCCTTTCGGCTCCGGATCGTTGCGTGAGTCGGGTGGGAACCACAGAGGTCTTGGACTAGGAGAAAGAAGTTCGTGAGATAGAGATTAATTATGAGTAAATAGCGAAGAGAAAGATAAGAAACTCGTGAATCACACGAGTATACTATATTAATTGGTACTTAGGGTGTTAAGAGAGAAGTAGATGTATAAATCGTGAATCCCACGAATAATTTTTGTATTGATTAATTCTTAATCCAAATAATCAACAACCCTTTATATATTTCTCTCCTCCTTATATAAGGAAGGAAGAGCTAAGCATGGCTTCATGCTTTTTTTTTTTACAAAAAGTGTTCATGTCCACTAAATGTGCATGTGATGCTTTTTTATTTCCTAAGTATAGGGCTCATGCACGCTAGATGTGCATGAGTTATTTTTAGTGTCTCGTGTTTTTTTTATATATTAAAAAAATACACGATTTACCTTTTAATAAAGGTATGCATAAATAAAGGTCTTATACGTATTAAATCTATATTTAAAACACTTAAGATAAGTTAATGTAATGGTAAGGTTGGGGTTTGTCAACGTGGAGGTGCAGAGTTCAAATCACGCCCTGCGCAGTAATGAGTATTTCTTTTTTTTTTTTACATTTATGTCTCTTTATCCGGCTCTTCCTTGCCGGTATGCCGTTTTCCTCCTTGCCGGTATGCCGTTTTCTTCCGGTTCTCACCGAGCACTCCATTCTCTATCCGGAGGGACAAAAATATAATTTCCACATAGTGTGCAACCTACACTACGACAACGGCAAGAGGAATACCGACTCTATTGCGACAGTCAAAGTGCCATCCACCTTGCTAAAAATGCGGCCTACCATTCCCGGACGAAGCATATCCAGCGGAGGTATCACTGGATCCGGGAAAGAGTAGATGACCAGGAGTTCGCACTGACGAAGATCCACACGGCCGAGAACGGGTCAGATATGCTGACCAAAGTGCTGACACCCGACAAGCTGGATGCATGCCGGAAGAGAATCGGACTGGTAAGACACCCCATGCCGGAGTGAAGGGGGAGTTTGTTGGGAGATAGGTCCCTCCGGATGGGAAGGGAGAAGAACAATGCCGACGAAACGGTATGAGGAGTACCCGGTTACGGAGAGCCGGATGATACAAACCCGGTGTGAACCGGATGAGGAGTACCCGGCTTTGGTGAGCCGGATGATACAAGCCCGGTGTGAACCGGATGAGTAGTACCCGGCTACGGAGAGCCGGATGGTGTAGGCCCGGTGTGAACCGGATGAGGCGTACCCGGCTACGGAGAGCCGGATGGAGCTGAACCGGTATGAACCGGAGGAAGAGACATATTCGTAAATATGTTTCTGAGAGCCCATTGTGACTACATTTGTAAATAGCCGAAAAGTCATATTAGTATAAATATGACTTAGGGCAAACTTTTAGAAAAAGTTAGTTGCTGTTAATCTTTTTCTTTGTTGGTGCAAGAAGAAGAGAGAGCGCATAACTCTACAGAGAGAGAGAGAGAGAGAGAGAGAGAGAGAGAACGAGGTCGTTGCCTCTGTTGTAACCGCCGCCTGTGGCGAAGAGCATGAGTCCGAGGTCGTTGCCTCCGTGAACTCACTGTTTTGTACATTCATACATAGTGACAGTTTGCAGCCTGTGGGCTGCCGTGGTTTTTTCCCCTAGTTTGGGGTTTTCCACGTAAACCTCCTGTGTACCATTTCTCTTCTTTGTGTCGCGTTTCATTACCTTTTTTTTCTGTGAAAAGAATCTCGGTTGTGGCCGAGTCTTGCGCATAAGGAACGTCCAGTTCCCGTCAATTATGTTGAACCAAATTGGTTCAACGCCAGTCTTAAGCCTCTTAGCCATTTTGTACTTATCCTTCACATAATATATTGGCTATTATCATCATCTCTCTCTCTCTCATCCTCACTATCTCTCTTTTCTCTTCTCTCTTTCTCTCTCTCTCAAGAGTCTTACGCAGTCCCCTCCTCTTAGTTCTAATAGTACTTCTCTTCTTTAGTACTAATTCCATCTCTGCTTTAGTACTATTCCTGATAGTTTGAACCAATTTTGGTCCTCAAGCCTACTTGTCGTTCTCCCTCATCCTCCTACCCTTTTCCCTATACTATGGCTACTGTTAGCGCCCAAGAACATCAATCCATTTTCTCCGATCTCCAGTGCCTAAAAGAAAAACTTTGTCGCCTTGGAACAAGAAAACCAACGACTGATAAGGGATCTGCAACAAATTGCTCTAGAAAAACAACAAACGCAGCAACATCATGGGGAGTTAGCATTACGGGTACAACAACTCGAAGCAGCATTGCAACAACAAGGATCGAGTCCCCAAGGATTTCATAAAGAGCCGAAGATTGGACTTACGGTGAAATTTGATGGAACGCGATTGCAATTCCGGGGATTCCTAAATCAAGTACGATTAGTCATCCAAATGCATCCTTCCCGATACCCCACTGATGCATCCCGAGTCGGCCTAATAGGCACGTTGCTTAGCAGCTCAATCTTAGCATGGTTCGCTCCGATTCTAGAAAAACAATCTGCATTGGTTAATAACTTTGAAGATTTTATTAGTGAGTTTAAAGCCTGCTTTGAAGACACCGACAGCATCAGGACGGCGATCAACAAGATCCGACGATTGCGTCAAGCCGATCGTCCAGCCTCTGCCTACACGGCGGATTTCCGTCTACTCGCTTTAGATATCCCCTGGGATGATCAAGCACTAATGGAGCAGTTTCGCTACGGCTTGCAAAACGATGTCAAAGATCTACTTCTAACATTTCCCGAAGAACCAAAGTCTCTTACGGAGGCAATCAATCGAGCGGTCCGATGTGACAGTTGAGCATCAAATTTCGCCCTCGGTAGCATCCTTTCTCAACAAGGAGATAAAGAAGAGTTACATCTTGTGGCTTTCCATTCGCGCAAATTCGATGCCGCGGAAATCAACTACGAAATACATGACAAGGAGTTATTAGCCATCGTGGATTCCTTTGTGCAATGGCGGCATTTCTTAGAGGGCTCTCCACATCAGGTCATCGTCTTTAGTGATCACAAAAACCTTGCTTATTTCCAGAACGCTCGGGTGCTAAATCGACAGCAAGCTCGGTGGGCTCAATTCCTCACGCGTTTCGACTTCAAAATCACATATCGACCGGGGAAGCAACAAGGAAAAGCAGATGCGCTATCACGACGTTCATATCTTGCACCTCATTCTGGTGATCCAGCGTTTGATAATCAAAAGCAAGTAATATTGGGACCAACACGATTGCAAACAACGCGGATTTTTCACACCCCAATGGATTCCCGGATTACCGATGCCATACGTGCGAACTTGAAGACAGACAATTTTGTTGAAGACATTCAAGCGCACATTGATACCTCTCGGGCATCCTGTTCCCAGTCTCAACAACCAGGTATGGACTACCGACAATTCAAATATCATGATGGTTTGTTATTCTTTAAAAAGCTTCTATATGTCCCCGATTGCTCCTGTCGTCTTCAAATCGTCCAAAGTTGTCATGACACCCATATGGCGGGACATTTCCGTAGCACTAAGACGTTGGATCTAGTTCAACGATCCTTTTGGTGGCCCCATATGCGACGTTTTGTCGACGACTACGTTCGGACCTGTGATGCTTGCTGTCGAGCAAAGATGCCACGACACCATCCATATGGCTTGTTGGAACCCTTAGCAATTCCAAGTAAGCCGTGGCAATCTATTTGTCTTGATTTTATCACAGATCTACCGGTCTCGAAGGGGTTCGATGCTATCTTAACCGTCGTCAATCGATATACGAAGATGGCACATTTTGTGTCGTGTACTAAGGCCATCACTAGCGAGGAAACCGCCGCCCTTGTCATGCGTGAGGTATTTCGGCATCATGGCCTCCCAGACAGTATCATCAATGACTGAGGACTGCAATTTGTCTCCAAATTTTGGTAGCATCTCTTCAAGATGCTCAAGGTCTCTTGCAACCTCTCCTCTAGCTACCATCCTCAGACCGATGGGCAAGCGGAACAAACAAACCAAACGCTGGAGGAATATCTCCGGTGTTTCCTGAGTTATCAACAAGACGATTGGGCTGAGATTCTCCACTTTGCGGAGTTTGCGTATAATAATGTTGACATTCACTCCTCGACTCGAGTCTCCCCATTCTACACTTATACCGGTTCTCATCCTCGCTAGTCGATGATTGACACCCCGGAGCTACCTACCAATCCTCGAGCCGAGGATCATTTGGAAAGACTACGCAAGATCCAGATGGATCTCTCTACTCATCTTCATCATGCTCAACAGACACAGAAGACTTACGCGGATCGTCATCGGCTTCCCTTCTCTTTTGCCATCGGACATCGAGTATGGCTTTTACGTCGTCACATCGAGACTACTCGACCGTGCGACAAGTTGGATTATCGCCGACTCGGTCCTTTTTCGTATTACCGGTAAGCTTAATGATGTCACGTTCCGCCTTGATCTTCCTCCGCAGTCATCGGCTTCCCTTCTCTTTTGCCATCGGACATCGAGTATGGCTTTTACGTCGTCACATCAAGACTACTCGACCGTGCGACAAGTTGGATTATCGCCGACTCGGTCCTTTTCGTATTACCGGTAAGCTTAATGATGTCACGTTCCGCCTTGATCTTCCTCCGCATCTTCGGATACATCCGGTCTTCCATAGTTCTCTTCTTGAACCTTATAAAGAAAACACTCTTCCCAATCGTGTTACACCACCGCCGCCAGCCCGGAGTATGAAGTTGCTGCCATCCTCGACTCCAAATTTATTATTTGGTCGATTTGCTCGGCTATAGTCTGAGTGAACGTACTTGGGAACCCGTCGAGCATGTCGCCAATGCTCAAGATCTTCTTGCTGAGTTCCATCGAAAGTATTCGGACAAACCCGGTCCGCAATCAGCGTCGACTCGTTCCACTTGTCGCTTTAAGGGGGAGATAGTGTCATGATATGGCAAGAATCGAACCCATGCCCTTATGTTATATGGGTCGAGCTCTAGACCATTATACCATCTATTTTTCATTTAAGTTTTATTATAGGAAATTAATGTATATTCTAGATTTCTCTGGAACATTCTAGAAGCTTCAGGATTACTCCTGAGAACACTATAAAAGAAGGCACTAGGCATTATGTTGAACCAAATTGGTTCAAAGCCAGTCTTAAGCCTCTTAGCCATTTTGTACTTATCCTTCACATAATATATTGGCTGTTATCATCATCTCTCTCTCTCTCATCCTCACTTTCTCTCTTTTCTCTTCTCTCTTTCTCTCTCTCTCGGGAGTCTTACGCAGTCCCCTCCTCTTAGTTCTAATAGTACTTCTCTTCTTTAGTACTAATTCCATCTCTGCTTTAGCACTATTCCTGACAGTATATGTCTCATTTCTCCTTGATCTTTCTCATTTGTAGGGCATTATTCATACTAAGTTTAAAGTGCCCTATGACTAGAGCATTGATTGAATCTCTCAAGAACTTTTTGAATGTGTTTTCCTAAGATAGTCAAAAGTTTCTTATTTTCTCTATCCTTGGTTATCTTCGTACTAAGGATTTGCTTAGATGGTTTGAAGTTCTTAATAGGAAAAGACTTACTAAGCTCTCTCTCATGCTGTTATTTAATGAATGTCTTCTTTCAAATCACCATGACGGAAGGTGGTCCTCACATCTAGTTGTTTAATTTCTCGATGTAAATGTTTGAATATTGAAAGAGTTGGCAAGTTTGTCTAGATTTTTGAGTTGAAACACTTGTTTCGACCATTTTAGAGTGTTTTCGGTGATGGTGATGGATTGAATGGAATTTTGAGCTAGAATTTTGCCTCTTACGAAAATCATAGTTCTTTATACCATTTTGGAGTTTCTCCACCAGATAAAAATAGTAGTTTCTCCTTTAATATGGACATATTCTTATCTTACAAAAGGACCTATCTAGATGTCCATATTAACTTCATTGCTATAACTTTCTTAGTAATCCCTTCAAAGATCCGAACAAGGTTCTAAGCCTCGACCTTATTAGTTTAAGTTGTTAACTCTTGTCAATCTATCTTTTATTTTTACTTTAAGCTCATTATATGTCCTCTTAGTTACATTTTCAACCAAACCCTTAACCTTTTGTACACTTGGATTCCAACTCTTTTCTCCCATCATACATACCCTGCCACAACAATGGGACTTGGTACATGATCCCAAAATCTTTAGTGTTGGGCCTTGTACAACCAAGCCTGTCATGCAATGCTCATGAGTTCTAGGTTGCATATTCTAAGCACCAAGTTCATTTATAATCTAAAGGGATTCCCATTCATTAAACCCTAAAATCGTTATGAACAACGAGCAAGTCCAATATGGTAATTGCTTTATAATAATAAAAAGAATTAAATGTGTGCCTCTAGATTTTGATGTTGTGGTGCCTTTCCAATTGTGTGACGCTCAAAACTTTAATGAGGAACAAAATACAAGAAGATTCTCTTAAACACTCAAAACAAAAGTGAGGAATGAGGACACAATAAGGCTCGCCTCGAGGATAATGGAAATAGAGGTAGAAAAACGAACATCGAAAGACCTACACATCAATACTATTGCTACTAGTTTTGCAAGCAACTCTACACTAGAACCAAAACTTTACATTCACCTCCAATGCATGATGCCAAGTGTAGGATTCACTTCTAGGATGCACTTTCATCACATTTTCTTCACCCAAACCCAATCACTCATTTCCTGATTTTAACCCTTGACAGGCACAACCTACTACATAAGAACATTAAAAAAACTTCCTAAAAACACTTGTACATATAGCACAATTGTGCAAATTCAAATCCTTGTGTGTATAGCTTAGCATTTGCTCTCTTTTTACATTCCAATGCATTCAACCATCAAATACAAGCTCGCCCATTTCACGCATACAACGTGCACCTACAAGCGCATCCACACAAGTCAAGAGGGGAAAGCTCCTCAGAACAACTATTACATTTTGGCACTTACACAAAATCCCACAATCATTGTTGTGAAATACTTAGCAAAAAATACGTGTAGAATACGTATTCTAAGTATTCTAACTTTTTCTTAAATACTTAGAATACATATTTTATAGATAAAATAAGTTAAATACTTAGAATACGTGTAGAATACTTGTAAAATACTTCTTAAAATTTAAAGTTTTTATTTTCAAATAAATTTGATTTTTTTTTGAAATAATAAATACTTGTTAAATACGTAGAATACGTCAATTTTTTTTAAAACGGTAGTTCTAAAATGTAGAATACTTTAGAGTATTCTAAAACATACTCTAAACATAGAATACACGTTTTTTAAGAAATATGCCCACAATCCTTCATCAATAGTTCTATCCTCCCTAGTTTAGGTAATTAGTGATCATATTGTGGTGTCCCTTTCATGCAAGAGCATGCATTTGAACACACCACTCTTTTAGCCACTCCCGTTTAGCACATCACCCATTTTAGCCCACCCTTTTAGCACACCATTTTGGGACACGTGTAGCTAGGCCGTACCAAAATGGGTCCTTTGTATCTTCTATATATTGAATGATAAGTATGAAGCAAGCTAGGCTGGTTTGGTTTCCTTTTATGTGCATTTCACATAATTGGTGGAGAAGCGGGGTCAAAATTTAGCCACTACTACCTTGTTCATGGCATCCCAATTCCCTTCCGCTGCCTCCAACGTCGATACCCCGATGGAGCCTGAGTTCTCGCAACCTCACGCACGACCTTCCCCTTTCCAAATGGAGCAGCTCCTGGAACTCGTCTCCAACTCCATGCTTCAAATCAGCCATACGAATCAAGCTATGCTCTCCTTCCTCTCCGCTCACAACGACCACGCGCAAGATCGTCCAGATTCCAAGGTGCGCCCAAAGTCTTTCTCCGGATTGCCTTCCGAGGATGTCTTAGCTTGGTTGGATCATTTTGAGATGATCTCTAGTTACCATCGATGGCCCGACGAGCGCAAAGCTTTGGAAGTTCGTACCCAGCTCGAAAACGTCGCCGCCACCTGGTAAATCCAACAATCAAGCGACGTGACCGAGAATTCGGTGATCCTTCGGGATTTCCTCGTACAAAACTTCGCCCATCAAAATTCAGCCCAAACGGCGTTACAACAACTCGAAACATTGTAGCAACAAGCACACGAACCTGTGGGCCAAGTTGGTGTTCGCCTCAATCAACTCCTCATTTGCGCTGACCCTACCATGCCTGAGCATGTGAAGCTTTTCTTCTTATGGCCTCGTCTGCGCCACGACATCACTCGCCGCGCTCAGGACCAAGGTCCACAGACATTCAACGACGCCATCCTCATTGCCCAACGAATCGAAGCTTGTACATTATCGGACACCCAACCTCGTTGGCCCCATCCATCAGCCACCGACTCACGTGCCCAATACCAAGGCGCGGCCCCCATGGACATTGATGTCCAAAGCATGCAATTGCAAGCTCGCCGCAACCGTCCCGATCGCGATAGCCAAGGGCGCCCGAGGTGTTTCTACTGCCACAATTATGGACACATCCGACATCAGTGCCGAAAATTGCAACAACAATCTCACAAGCAACAAGTCCAGGTAACTATGGCTGACGCGGCATCGTTGGTTGAGCTTCCGGGAAACTGACGTCGAGGGTGCTGATGGAAGAGCCAACCCTCCACATCCAAGCGTCCGCCTCTTCTAGTTCGAGGGTATGCACCGCCCTCGCCACCATTAATCACTGCACCCACACCATCTTATTAGACACTAGTAGTAGTATATCTTCTATTAGCACCGCTTTAGTACACCGGTTAGGTCTCCCCACATCCACTGCTCCTTCCATCCAAGTCCTTTTTGGCGATCACCAACATCTTTATCACTCTCACACACAAGCCCATTGGACCTTCACCTTAGGCACTATCACCTTCTCACATCACTTTTATGTCTTGCCCCACCAACTCTTCCCCCTCACCGTAGGCTATGATTGGTTCCTCAAGCGTCGCGCTGTGATTGATTTTGATGCGCACAAACTTCTTGTCCCACATGCTTCCCCTATCCCTCTTCTACAAGATAGCTCCCCTAGCCCCCACCTTAGCCAAGTTCAAGTAGCACTTAGTCCACAAGAGCGATTGGTCTCCATCCGCCAATTATTAGCTCGTTTTCCATCACTAACCCTCCAACCCACACATGCTCCTACTGTCTCTTTCCCAGTACAACATGCCATTCGTACTGGGGAGGCCACTCCGATCTGCATGGATACCCGCCGACGTTCCCCTCTCAACCACGATCGCATTGATGCGGCCGTCACCGACATGCTCACCAAAGGTATTATCGTTCCTTCCACCAGCAATTGGGTTTCGGAACCCCACCTCGTCAAAAAGGATGATGGCACCTTCCGCTTTTGCATCGACTTCAGGCCTCTTAACAAAGTGACTATCCATGACCTCTACCCGCTCCCTCGCGTGGACGACCTCTTGGGTCAAATCGGTGGCTCCCGTTATTTCACCTCCCTGGACTTAGCCTCGGGATATTGGCAAATCCCCCTAAAACCTTCTAATGCCCACAAGACCTCATTCCGCACACGCCGCGGGCTATTCCAATTCACTCACATGTCATTCGGCCTGTCTGATGCTGGCAGCACATTCTAGCGCATGGCCAACTCCATTTTTTCCGCCCTTATCAACAAAGGTGTCCTCCTCGTTTATCTCAATGACATCCTTATCCACATGGCCACTTGGGAGGACCATCTACAAGCTCTCGCCGAAGTCCTCGCTTGCATAACTAAGCATAACTTGCAGCTCCAATGGAAGAAGTGTCGATGGGGAAGCACCAGCCTCCGTTTTCTCGGCTTCATCATCTCTGGTGACGGAATCCGTATGGACCCTGCAAAGGTAGCAGCCATCAACGACTACCCTCGCCCCACTTCAGTCAAATCCTTGCAACATTTTTTGGGCATGATCACCTTTTCCCTTCGCTTCATCCCAAACCTTGCCTTGGTCACTTTTCCCCTTCGCCAACTCTCGAAGAAAGGCGTGTCATTCAGTTGGGATCTTGCTTGTGAAGATAGATTTCGTCGCCTTAAAACCATGGTCAAGGAATCGGGGTTGCTCGCCCATCCTAACTTTGACCGACCGTTCACATTGCAGACAGACGCATCAAACCAGGGGTTAGGAGCCGTCCTCTTGCAAGCCGATTGCCATGGGCAAGAGAAGGAGTTCGCCTTCATTAGTCGGACTCTCACGCCGGCTGAACGCAACTACTCAACCACTGAGAAGGAGCTACTTGCGATTGTCTGGTCTTTCCAGCGTTTTCATCCATACCTTCATGGTGGACAGGTTACGGTTGAGACCGACCACCAACCCTTGCTTTCTCTTATCCATCGACCTCACCCCCCAGGCCGCTTGTTGCAATGGACACTAGCACTTCAAGATTATCAGTTTACCCTCTCCTATCGGAAAGGTGCAACCAATTTTGTCGTTGATAGTCTCTCGCGCCGATTGCCAGGCTATCGAATTTCTCCCTGAGACATTCGATCTTCCGATACCATTGCCACAACTCGCTACGCTTCAACAACACGACCCCGCCATCCAATAGATAATCCATTAGTTGCGCTCCCTCCAATCGTTTCCCTCACAACGACGGTTCATGCTCCGCGATAACTTGGTATTCTTCATTCAAGCGCATCACGAGCCTCGTCTCTACATCCCTGATGCCCTACAACAAACGTATCTCCAATTTTATCACGACCACCCATTGTCAGGCCACTTGGGTTTCCACAAGGTTGTTGAAAAATTACGTCTCAAGTATTACTGGCCCAACATGAGACACTCAGTCTCTACCTATATCAAACAATGCGCTTTGTGTCAACACATCAAACCTGGGGGCAAGCCAGCTGGAACACTCCAACCCATCACCGTCACATCACCTTTCGAGCTGGTCGGATGGGATTTCATGGGACCTTTTCCCGAAACCTCTAGGGGCAACAAGTATATCCTTGTCATAACATAATACCTCACACGATGGGCTGAAACTGTTTCCATCCCCGACGTCACTGTGCCAACAATTGCCTCCCAACTCTTGCAAAAGGTAATATTTCAACATGGTTGCCCTATCCAAATCTTATCTGATTAGGGCCGCCAGTTCCATGGGGATGTCCTCAATGTTGTGGCAACTCAACTAGGTGTCCAACAAGTGTTTACATCCCCTTACCATCCTCAAACAAATGGCCTCACTGAACGCCTCAACAAGACCCTCAAGCAAGAAATTGCCGCTTACATCGATCCATGCCACAAAACCTAGGATCAAATCTTGCCTTTTGTCACCCATGCCTACAATACATCCATACAAGCGTCGACACGGATCAGCCCTTTTCGAGCACTCTATGGACGTGACCCGTGGCTCCCACCAGAAACATCCATTGACATCTGTTCTAAACCTGCCAACATGGATAGTGCTACTTGGGGGCTTTATCTGCAACAAATGCTCCCCCTCCTTCGACAAGCCAGCTCCCGAAATCTACAAGTCGCACAACAACGTCAAAAGTGACACTACAATGTGGGTCGAATCACCCCGACGTATGCTGATGGAACCAAAGTCCATGTTTACTTCCCAATCCGGCGGCGTGGTCTCAATGAATCCCTCATGCACCGGTGGATCAGCCCATTCACCGTAATTCGTGCCATCAAGTCCACGACTTACTTACTCCGACACGATTCCAACGGTCGACTTACTTACTTCGCCGCGATTCCAACGGTCGATTCACCTCAGCCCATGTTGCCCGTATCAAGCCATATGCTACCCCAAGCCTATCTTCTAGCACCCCTCCTTCTCTCATAGCGTAACACTCCTTGTTTTTCTGAGGGGGGAAATATGGTGTCCCTTTCATGCAAGAGCATGCATTTGAACACACCACTCTTTTAGCCACTCCCGTTTAGCACATCACCCATTTTAGCCCACCCTTTTAGCACACCATTTTGGGACACGTGTAGCTAGGCCGTCCCAAAATGGGTCCTTTGTATCTTCTATATATTGAATGATAAGTATGAAGCTAGCTAGGCTGGTTTGGTTTCCTTTTATGTGCATTTCACAATATCAATATTCACACCCACAAAGCGAAAGACTGTTTAATCATTTACCAAAATTTTAGGTGTATAATACATATTTGGTCACAAAGGCTATTGGATGAGTTTCAAGAATGTTATAAAAGGGTGGAAATAGATTGCTCACATTCAATCATTTAGTCCCCTTTAATTTTACAATTTCTGTAAGTGTCTTCATGTTCTAGTGCCTCCATAGGCAAATGTAAATTTGGAATACAGACATCTCCATTAGTTGAGGATATGTTCTATTGGTATCCATTTCATGTGTTTGTAGAGACTTAAGAAGCAAAGCTTTCACACAACATTAATTTCAAATGTGATGTTTTAGGACATTTTATTCTACAGAGAAATGATAAGGTTGTACTGACCTAGTTTAATGATCAATGCAAAGTCAAGGAAAAAGGTAAAGATGGAAGGTCATAGCTAAACCAATTGAGTGTATACCAATGCAGTACCAAACATTTTCAATTGATAGGGCAACATTTTTCCCCACGTAACGATACAACCCCTTGTCATTGTAACAACTTCCAAAGAGTAAAATTATACTTCACAATATGGGTGGTGTAAATATTGCTTAGGATGAGAGTAACAAAACGAATCAAATCAGTCATTTCCCATTTATTCTAATGAGATTGCATACTCATGTCTCATCCTTAAGGTATTATTACCTCGAGTGCACCTCTTGCTCACTGAAGTTCTCTCACACCTAGGTTGTTTTGGTGTGGTTTGAGGAAAATAAAAATCTCATGATTCCTTATCCGTTTGGGCAGAATTGTATGTTTTAGGCATATATCCTTTTTGTAACATTGCAATACCAACAAATCACACTAATATCGGAAGTTATGGAAATATGAATACAACTTTCATAACAAGCAATGAATATGACAGTATAGGGATGAATCTTATGACCTATCTCTAATTTATTTGGAACTGAATCGGTATGACTCCACTTAGTAATGTACTAGGGATTCATATAATTCTGGTGATAACCTTGGGGATGCTACCGAAACTACAGGATTGGTTTTATAGAGTATAATACCAAAGCTTTCATTCATATCCATTTCTTTGACTCCCGGTGGTAAACTCCATTCGTAGGAGTGAACCAATGAGCCTAACATTAGGTAGACATTAAGGAGGCCAAGATTCATGGCTGGACAAGCTCGTCTACCGGCACCGAATGGCAACAATTGGAAATGATGACCTTTAAGATCGACAGTTGAATCCAGGAATCGTTGCGGTCGAAACTCCTGTGGCTTCTCCCAGGAGTTCTCATCCATTGAGAGAGACCAAGTATTCACAATCAATGTGGTTCTCTCGGGGACATAGAATCCGGCAACTTCACATGGCTGTATGGATTCATGGGGGATCAATAATGGTACCACTGGATGCAACCTCATTATCTCCTTCACAGTAGCTTGTAGATATGGAAGATTCGGTATGTCTTCTTCACTCATCAGCCTATTCTTGCCAATGACACGATCGAGCTCATCTTGTAGTCTCCTTGTTATGTCATCGTGTCGTATTAGTTCTGCTAATCCCCACTCCACAACTACGCTAGATGTATCCGTTCCACCCGCAAACATATCCTAACAATTCAATGATTATCGTCACAAATGTTATAATCAATAAACGAATAATCTTCGTGCACATTTGTAATAAAATAGAAGTCAGCAAAGAAAGGAAATGCATCCACATACCCATAAAATTGCTTTGATATTGTCATCTGTCAAACTGATTGTATTGGATATATGCCCCTTATCTTCATGTAGCAACAATAGAGTGTCGAGAAGATCATTTTCACCATAGCTACCAGCAGCTGTATTCGCATGAGAATCCCGCCGATTGTCGACTATTCTCTGAAATATGGTGTCCAGCTTCTCGAACGTGTCATTGGCACGTCGTTCGAGACCTTGTATGTCTAGAAATCTTAAAGCCGGCAATAAGTTGCCTATATTGGGAATGCCGATGAGGTCTAATGATTCTCGGAGGGCGTCCACGAGCTCCAATCCATTCATGTTTATGATCACGGAAAGGTCATTGAAGGTCTTCCCCAAGGCCATTCTTGAGATGCTGTTGCACGCCCGAACTTGTAACTTCGTGCGCATGTCTTGGGCCTTTTGGATGTCTTGCCACACCGAATGAACAAGACCCCTCATCTCCTCGCCTCGGATTGGTTTGAAGTGTTGCACCCTTGGAGTGTTGAAAAGTTTGGTCATATATACTTCTTTCACCTGGCAACCAAGCAACACATATTTGTTTGGAGACCACTAAAAATGAATGAAAAGATAGCTCATCAAAAGTTTTCAGGACCAAAATTGGAATTTGCAATGAACACTAATTTGAAGTGATTGTGATGTGATGAGAAATCTAGGTAAGATGTAATTTTGAATTTGCATTACCTTCCGCCAAAGTGGCCCGTAGGGCGTGTGGGCGAGGCCCGAGCAGTTGTAGGTGAAGCGGACAGCGGCAGAAGACGAAAGGGAGCGGGAGGCGAAAACAAGGTCATGGGTATGCAAGATGAGGCGGGCTATGTCGGGCGACGAGACAACCAATGTAGGGACAGAGCCCATTTGATAGGACAAGATGGGGCCGTACCGCGTGGACATGTCATGGTACCATCGGTGCGGAAGTTGCGGAGACATAAGGAGCTGGTGGAGATGTCCTAGGAAAGGTAAGCTGCCAGGTGGGGATGGAGGAGATGGAATATGGAGGAGCTCATGTTTCCTCATCCTCCTCTTCATCTTCCTCTTCATGTTTTGTTGGACATACTGCCACAGAAGCACCCATCCCAAGATGCCCAATAACACTAGTGCCCATATTGACCACTCCTCCATATCTCTTCTCTTTCTCTCTCCCTCTCTGCTTCCCTGTTGTCTACGGAAGCTTTCTACTACATATGTATCTTATTGAGGAGCCATTTTCTAATCCATGTAATTTAGCCTGCCTAATTCCCATTATCATCACATGGTGATTTGTGACAAGTTTTCAAGGTGTAAATATAGATTCCAATTTGTCCTAATCGATGAGTGAATCTCAATCGTATGTCCACATTTGGCCCCGATTCTTTAAGTGAGTAACCTGGCCAACCGCCCAACCTAATTCCTATTATCATCACATGGTGAATATGGATCACACACTACCCAAATCCATGAGTTGTGACAAGTTTTCAAAGTGTAAAATTCAAATATAGATTTCAAGTTGTCTTAATCGACATGTGAATCTCAGTCATAACTTCACATTTGGCCCTGATTCTTTAACGAAATGAGGGACTTGGCCGGCTCCCAACAATTTTTGTGTTTTACAAGCATATAGATACTTTTATACCGTCTCATGATGATCTATGAGATGGGATTGGGCCCCTAGGGCAACTGTTTCAATTTATGCAAGTTGGATGTCTGGCGATAACAAAATGAGACTTTTATAGGAAAAATGGTATTCAACGAGACACCTATGAGAGGAAAATGTAATGCTACAAATCACAATGATTTATATTTACTATAAAATATTCTCTCACATTTCTCCTCATGCATGTAGATGAACATTCTTTTGTAGGTTACATAAGTTTGACGATTTCTCAGGACATTTCTAGCCATGTTTTACATTCGTTTGTGTCGCAAGTTGATGTGTTGCAAATCAATTTCCCATTGGGGAACATATTCTATATACAAGGATTTACGTATGCACAATGCTTGTAACTGAAACTTAAAAGATTCTGGAAATTGAAGATTCTCTAACTTCAAAAGATTTTGGAATTTGAAGATTTTCCTTTGATCAACCGGGTTGCATCTTATTATGCGTGCAGGCCTTACTTTGTTGATGCCAATCTTTCTCTTTCTCTTCATCTCGGGAGCCGGTTCTTTACTAGACTTATCCCATCTCTCTTCCTCTTTGTTGGGCATATCTTCTTTTTCCATTTGTTGCTCCTCTATCTTTTCTTTCTGCATCAAGCATAGGAACTTGTATTATCATCATGGGCCAAGTTTGTGTTGGATTACCTCGGATCTCATCGTCTTTAGGAGCCAAATCTACCTCAGTCTTATTTTTATTCTCATCTTCAGATGTTGTGCCTTTGTCAAGCTTAGTCTAGGCATTCTCTGTTTCAGGTTCCTAGCCAATGATGTCCTTTACCTTCTTAAGTGGTCCTCGGTCTTGATACTCAATTTTCTACTTAGAATATCGAGTGATTTTAAGCCCTAGATCCATAGAGAATTGTCGCAGCTTGTCGAGCCCTAGTGTCTTTGTAAAAATATCAGCCACTTACTTTTTGATGATGTCTTCAACCAATATCAACTCACGGATATAATGATTGTGCACTTACATTTGTAAGTCACTGTATGAAACACTAGATTCTTTGTGTGATGCATGCTTTTGAGATTGTTGTAGTGGATGAGTTTACTAATTTCCTGAAGTCTTTCTAAAGTCTTTTCAGTCGTATGACTTTGCATGTAGCTATGGTTGTGTTCCGAACCTCTATCTTAGTGCTTGACAAAGACACTTTTGGTTATTTCTTGTTGCTCAAGGAGATTGATCCACATCTGTGTGTAAACATTGATATTATTGTAGATCTCATATTGAATGAATTGCATGGCCGATCAATACTGGTGAACCCCTCAAGTCAAAGCAGTATTCTATGGTTGTAAAAGATATTGCGATCGAGTGCCACCGTCCACAAGTGGTTTTGCATGAATTAACGAAGGATCTGATCAGGTAATTGACTTGTTTAGATAGACGAAACTCCCAATTATATGTCAAGCTTGTGTATGCTCACATAACTTGCCGGAGTATGTATGCACTTAGTTTCATGTTTTAATTGAGGGGTGTCGAAATGGAATTACGTTCATTTTGTTCCGAACTTGTAGTGCAAGTTCAACAGGTAGTGTCATTGTGAGAACAGAAACTCATCTAGGTTTTGAATGACCTCGATGCCTAGGAAAAAATGTAATTTTTTGAGGTCCAATACCTTGAACTTTTTTGAAAGCATCTCTTTTATTTTTATGTCCCGATCAAGCTTTCTCCAATGATCACAAGGTCATCGACACTCAAGATAAATAAGAGTGGAATTCAAATATTGTTCTTAATATATATAGTGAAAGTCAATGTTGTGAAGATACAATGTGATCTTCCAAAGATGGTTTTGAATATATATAGTGAAGGTCAATGTTGTCAGAGTCTATAGAGTGGTTTTTTCAATTGATAGACTACGTTTAGATGTTGGCTTGATTCGGCACCAAGTGGTTGTAGCAAGGTAAAAGCATGGGATCACTAGAATTGTCACGGACACACCAACCGTGGACTAGGATAGGGCACGGATGATGGGGCTATGAGCAACGGGTAGTGAAATTAGAGCTAGAAGTGATGAGGTGAGAAACTCGGGAACTACAAAAGAGAATGAAGATAGAGATAAAGATCAAGGAGGCAAGATGGGGCGAAACAAGAATACTAGATTGATGTGTCAACCATTGGTGTTGAATCCCTTGAAAGGGATCAAGGAGGTTACAAGTATTTATACAACTTCCGAGATTGAATATCTCTAGAATATACTCTAGAAATATCTCTAGAATATACCCTTCTAGAATATATTAATGACTAAAATATTCTGATCTTGAAATGTACTATACACTAGACTATAGAATACTAAAGCATTATATAAATGCATGCTCATATCAAAATGGTTGAGCATGAAATCTTGTTGATGTGAGGTTGTAGGTTCAATCCTAACCAACTATGTATTTCATGTCACTATACTGTGGACTATAAATGGTAATATTTTCATCCCCATAATACATGATATGTATCTTTAAGATTTTCCCACTAAAAATTAGCTATTAAAAAAACTATTTAGCTATGGTCATTTTAGCTACATGGTAGCTATAATAGTGTTTCCATTCACATGCTTTGACCCAGCATGTAAACTTCTTCCTCAAGGTTGCCTTGGAGGAAATCATTCTTTATGTCCATTTGATACAAGTGCCACCATTTTGCAACTATGAGCGCAATTATAGAGTCATCATGACAATCATTTTTGCCACTGTGGCAAAAGTTTCCTCATCGCCTTGATCCAATGGGGATCTTGGGCAACTTCGGTTTAGGTCTATCTTCTTTATTTGTCGCAACATTAATCATGAATGGATAATGATGCACCAAGTGCTCATTGTACCTGAACGTTACTCGTGAGTTCTTTGCTTGGATTGATTGAAGAAAGATTTTCTTTGGACACCTCTTGGGCTCTCTTTACTCCTAGTGTCCTCATTACATGCATATCATACTCATTGCCGTGCCATATTGAGTGATTTGAGTAGGCACCCAAGGCCCTACTCTTGGCTCATGCTCAAGCATCCTGTCCTTTTTTTATTCTTTATGGATATCGTATACTTTGATTTCTCAACAATATCCAAGGTTCAGTTAATTGGATTGAGCATGAATTCTCTAACCAAAAGGCACCCAACCTATCTTTTGCACTCTCTAGAGCCAAGTTGGATTTGTACATCTCAAGGACGACAGGGGCCACTGGTACCTGGGTGTACCATAGTGTTGCTTAATCAAATAGCACATCTCGAGTTACCTCCATGTGGTGGGGCTAAAAAACTTATACTCCTTTTGGTCAAGTGAGTAATTGACAAGAATCATCTTCCCCAACTTTAGATTGAGACTCCTCTTCTCGTATGATATATATCTGCACTTTTTCCATCTTGTGAAAAACTCCATGTGCAAAAGCTTCGGTTTTCTCCTAAATTCCTTAACATGAGGGGTCATGTTGTGGACACCTCAGTCATGCACCCATTGATGAAATACAAGGTCATTTATCGCTTGATTTCCATGGTCATGACCTTGACACACATCTTTTGGAGTATCCAACATCTACTCGTAAGTTGTCAGTTTTCAATTCCATATGGTTCTCATTGACCATCGACATGGATTGTAGTAAAAAAAGCTCAAGCGGTTATCCCTTGTTGCTATATATGGTGATCCAAAAGGCGCCATACTTTTGTGCGAGCCATAAAGGTAGATCTACACCATCTCCTCACTGTCATCAACTATGACATTGATGGAGCCGAGTCAATAGTACAAGTCTTTGATCTCGAGAGTCTGTTCTATCATGGACATATCAATGTACCAACATCAGAGTTCAAGCTTCCAAGGCATGGTTGAAGTTGTTGAAATTTTCCTCAATTTTTCTAAGTTCCGTTCCAGTCGTCTACACTCTACATGGCTCAACATGTGATCTTGCACAATGTTGTGAAGTAGTACATTACCTAACTTACAAGGTGTTGCAATGTCAAGTTGTCCAAGTTTTGCAAGATTGAGGATTGTTTCTTGGGCACTCTTGATATAACTCTAGTAATGTTTCTCGACTAGGTACTCGGGCATCTTCTAATCCCCAAGATGAATAATTATGCCTATCCAACTTCTTTGTTGTATGCACGCCAACCATTTTTCCATTCATTTTTCTAATTGAGCTCAATTCCTAAGCTTTTTTTCCTCGATGTATACCTTATCTACTCTCTTTTGATTGGCTTGAAGTTTTGTGACCTTTATGTGTTAAAAAGTTTTGTGAAAAAAAGTTCTTTCACTTGTAATGAGAGGAGTTATTTGTTAAGATTACCAAAAATGAATGATGAAAGAGTATCGATGGTTTCATTATGAGAAAATGAAAGGGTAATCAATCTCAACATGTTTCAAGTAATGAGCTCTCTAGTTATGGTCTAATTGGGATTTAATACATTACCTTGCCTCAATTTGGGCCAAAGGATGTGTGAGAAAGGACAACATAGTTTTAGGTAAAGTGGGTGGCAAAAAATGAACGAGGGGCATGTTGGGTGATGACACTAGGAGCATGGAGCCAAACCCCATTTGTATACAAAGTATGGAGCCATATCTCTTGGAGCATAGACACAAACCCCATTTATATAAAGAATATGAAGCCATATCTCGTGAAGCCATTGGAATGGAAGTTGTCTACATAAAAGAACTTGGAGTAGATGTTCCAAGAAAAGCACAACTGCTCATATTGATCCTCTCTCTCTCTCTCTCTCTCTCTCTCTCTCTCTCTCTCTCTCTCTCTGACATCTACTCCTGACATGTTTCAAGCCCATCTTTGCTCTCTTGATTCTTCCCTGCCTTTAGAGAACTTCACAACAAAACTCACACACATGCTTCACTCAACAGCAATCCATAATGTCCCATACACGAAACACTCCAACCACAGTAGATTAGGCTCTATGCCAAAGAACAAGTGGTATGATGAGGATTGTCGAGACCTGTATAGCCAACTTAAAGAGATGCGCAAGATGACACGTCGTAAAAGACGAGCTTGGGAAGCGTCTCAATATTGGGAACTCTACTATGTCATGCTCATGAGTAGGGACTGCACCCTTGCATGGAAGAGACTACGGGAGTTGAGACCACAAATACCCATCGAAGATCCCAACACTTGGCACACATATACAGAGAGACTCTACCATGTTTCGAACCAACTACCCATTCGAATGCCTCCACACCTCGACCTACCATGGGGACACTTTTCACGACGTCTAGGGTCTCGAAGGTCATAAACGAACTACAACATAGGAAAGCCATGGACCGCACAGGATTGCGGGCCAAATGCATCATATATGCTCGAGAGTTCCTAGCCCCTTATCTCACACTAATCTTCAACCGCGCCCTCACAAAGGGTTTTCCACCACAATGGACCATGAACACAGTGGCCCCTATATATAAAGGAGGGGACCCAATGAACTCAAATACATATAGGACCTTTATGATAGGTCATATGCTCGTTAAACTATATGGTGCAGTAATGTAAGAAGAGCTCAACGATTATATGGAAACCTTAAGTCTTCGAGCGCCTCAACATGCTGCTTTAGATGAGCCTTCTGCTATTGACCATATCTTCACACTTAAATGCTTAATTGACCAGACGAAGGCTCACAAGAAGAAACTATATTGTTGTTTTGTGGACTTCCGCAAAGCCTTTGACACAGTTCCTAGGGAGCAGTTGTTTGATAGGCTTAAAATCTTGGAGATACCAAATGACATGATATGGGCCGTCTATGCTCTATATGAGGAAGTCTCTAGGTGCATAAGATGTTGAGGTGGCCTATGTCATTGCTACACCAGCACCATTGGTGTAAAATAGGGATGTCCCCTATCACTGACTGTTTTTGGGATCTACATTGATGAGATCACTGATTTTATTGCTCGTAAGGGAGGCAATGGAGTAGCCATTGGGGGTACGCAAGTTAGTCTCTTACTCTACGGAGGCGACATTGTCTTGCTCTCGGAGTCTGAACACGACCTACAAAAGCATCTTAATGCCCAAGATAACTTTTGCACACAACGAGGACTGGTAGTGAATCTAACAAAAACCAAAGTCCTTATCTTTCATACACTGTCTCAAGTTAGGAGTAAATGTCACCTAATCCTCTCTCAGAAAACAATTGAGGTAGTTGGATCATATGTGTACTTTGGAGTCACCTTTAGTGCTCGGTCAGGTAAATTCTCGATGACCCAAGCAACCAAAGATAGGCTAACGACAGGGTATGCATCCCTCTCACTCTTTGAGAGACAATGCATACTTTCAAGAGCCACGAACTAAGGGATGTCTCTTTGACTCATTAGTGACCCCTTCCCTCATGTATGCATTAGTAGTATGGGCTCTAGGTCTACCATCTTTTATGTGGACACAATTATAGAGAGCTGTGGTGATGATGTTATCATGTCAACTCCGAAGTAAATCAATAGTACCACATGGCATTCTTAGAGCAAAGTTCAGTTTGCCCCCAATGTTAGTAGAAGTACTTTTCCAAGTGGTAGTTTTTATTCATTGGATACATAGCCAACCACAAGATAGGATATCCCATCAAGCCCTTGAGGCATCTTAATCCCTATATGTGTCCGGGGACACTAGCTCTTGGTATAGCACTGTAGTCAGCTGGTTACTTGCAAATGGCATAGACATTAATAACCTACCTCCCCTCAAGTACAACCATGGGACTGATCAAACTTTAATCTGTCATGAAGACCGTAATAAAATAATACACCAAGAAATATGACAAATTTACACCCGATATAAATGGATCACCCCACGAGAGCCACTCCCATCTAAAATGGTGTACTTAAGGAACACTTCTTGCACTTCTCTAAGTTAGGTTTTATTACACGACTAAAATATCTAGATACATTCTTATCAAATGCACTAAGGGTGGCCATTGGACAACTTAGGATATCATCTCAGCAACTTCAGATTGAGAATGGTCGTGCTAATAGAGTCCCTAGAGAGGAAAGACTATGTAGGTTATGCCACATAGAGATAGAGGATGAGTATCACTTTACATGTAATTGTCCAACTTATGCTGAGATAAGAGCGAAATACCAAGACATACTAGGACCCTCTCCCACCCTCTCCAAGCTATTAGATACCCCAGATATAAAGAGACTAGGTAGGTATATCTTAGAGCTAAAACGACATAGGGAGAATAAATTACAAAGTGTTAACCATAACCCTTTTAATATCCACCAACATGAAACTAATGTAATTTTTCAGGAACAAGGGGAGACAATAAAAGTGGACACACCTACGCCACTCGGCCTCTCTCTTGATGAAGTAGAAATGCAAAGAACAACCAAACGCCCTTGGATCTTGGGCTTCAAAGCAACTCAATGTGGAGTAAAAATGATTAAGAAGATAAGGGAATGTGAGCTACGCCACCTAGAAGCTATGGTTGGGGTACCTCTTACATTGGGACCACAGGCCACATCCACATCGAAACCCTTTGACTTCCGCTTCTTTTCGAGAGACTTGGATGGAAATGAAACTAGGCTTAGTAGTACAAAGCCATTTCCTTATAGAACATGTTTTTTTTACTAGAACCATTTATCTTAAGCTCTATTTTATTTTATTTTTACTTTCGATGAATTAGTAAATACCCCATTTTTGTTGTACACCCATTGTCTCTTGGGCCAATTTTGGCCTTAGAAGACGTTAATATATCATTCTTTCTTTGTTTCTTTCTATGGGTTGGGTTATGGCTATTTGTATGTATGCTTATCCATGCACTTTATATGTGGGGCTAGCCATGCTAAATTATTTGGAACTGTGCATCCCATTACTTGTTAAAAATGTACATTTCTTCATAAAGCTCCCCATCTTGTAGAAGAGTCGAACATTGTTGGGTCCGCTCTAGTCCATATCTTTCTATAGTCTTATGGCAATCTATGGGATAGGGTTCTGCCTCATGGAGTGGATATTTGAACTTGGGTGGTCTCAAATGAATGAATTTGATGAGAAAATGATATCATGAAATAACCAATGACATAATGAAACTTTATCAGGAATAGGACTCACAAAGACACAATGAGAGTATTACACACGTTAATGATATAATGATAATTACCCTTTACGCCCCCTACACCACAAACTCATAAAAACCTAGATCACCAATTTGAAACGTCTAAAGTTGACACACATTGATTTGAAATTTTCATCAATTGGTTGTAAGTTATTCATGAAGTAAATGAATTAATGAAGTTTAGATTCTCTATTAGGAAGCTTCCCTCTTGTAGAAGAGTCGAACATTGTTGGGTTCGCTCTAGTCCATATCTTTCTATAGTCTTATGGCAATCTATGGGATAGGGTTCTGCCTCATGGAGTGGATATTTGAACTTGGGTGGTCTCAAATGAATGAATTTGATGAGAAAATGATATCATGAAATAACCAATGACATAATGAAACTTTATCAGGAATAGGACTCACAAAGACACAATGAGAGTATTACACACGTTAATGATATAATGATAATTACCCTTTACGCCCCCTACACCACAAACTCATAAAAACCTAGATCACCAATTTGAAACGTCTAAAGTTGACACACATTGATTTGAAATTTTCATCAATTGGTTGTAAGTTATTCATTAACTAAATGAATTAATGAAGTTTAGATTCTCTATTAGGAAGCACCATATTGTTTACTTTATGTCTATGACATTCTCCATCCTTTTAATATATGTACCAATGACTCTACAAAATAGAAATGGAATTCATGAAAGTAAAATGAGAATTGATAATGTAAGACTAAGACATTTAAACACATATACATTATGCAAATATCGACGTTGTGGGGTGATTCATCTCAAAAAATTCAAACTGATGATAAGGTTTGTCTTGTGAGGTCTATATTTCACATATATATGTGCAAATATCTAGAGATATTGATTAGCGAGTTCTATGTGCAAATTTCATATATATTGACGGGTGCATGAGATTCTTCTTCTAACAATAATTTTGTAATTCAACTAATGCCAAAATACATTTTCAGTATAATTTAGCACAAGAACCATTATTTAGGAACTGGGCACTCTATGTATAAAAGGAAAATATACAAAACAATATGTTTGACAAGTCTATGATAATACCAAAGAAATATTTTGGGTGTGTACATGGATTTTCCCTTATTTTCAAGTTTTAGTTTATTATTTTACTGGTAAGCCACATATATTATTATTTATAAATTATAACATAGTTAGGTTATAATTGTCGGTGGAATGGAAACATCTAGAGTAGTTGTGGAGTGGAGATTAATAGAACTATTAAAATACGAACACATAAAACAAGACACTACTAGACGAGCTCCATCATCTCATTGAAAAGGAGAGGTTGTGGAGTGAAAAAGACATATCGAGCCTTCTGCATCTCGAAGCTACTTTAATGGAGCTAACGAGTGTTACCCGTATAGGTGCATGGGAGGGTTAAGGTGTAATGTGTATGGTGTGTAATGTGTAACATGAATGAGTGTGTGAGGATGAGTATGTGTATGAACACATGCACATTTGTGTGCATGTGTACAAAGGTGAGAAAGTGGGTAAGTAATGTAACTCCCTACTTATCTCATTCTTTCTTTGTAACGGTTACCTCTTGTACTATATAAACCCCACCCATGGGGCATAATGTAGGAGCTTTTTCCCCTCTCATTTTATTGTCATTTCTTTGTTTCACTCTCCTTCTCTTTCCCTCACACGTAACCCCCCTTGGGAGGGGGGTGGAGCCATTCTAGGCTTCATCCCCCACCCATTAACGAGGTTCCATACTATAGCACCATTGCTTATTCCGCATGGATCTACACAACCATGTGAAGTCGCCACCTTCTATTTTTAAAAAGAGAAGGTCTCTCTCTCTCTATATAGACCCAAACTCTTCAGAGGACATAGTGGATTTCCGACTACAAGGTTCTCTCAATTTAAATAAAGATCTTAAATGTCATAACTTTCAATTATTGTCATTGGTCGTGGGAAGGCGTGCTTGCCTTGTGATGAATCTTGGCCTCCATATTATGAATGAACTTGGAACTTATAAACTACAACAATTCATTATCTTATATCAAAAGTCGTTGCTAGAAAGTGACTTGATTAGAGATCAGAGTGTATGATATTAACATCTATGTATTATCAATAAGTATTACTATAAATTATATATTGCATGTAGTGGTAGTTGATTTGTCGTTTGCACCAAGAGGTGTTATTCTGATCAGGAGAATGATGTCACATGGCCTTAATATAGTGTATGGATTATGATCTGGTTATTGGACTAGCATTTGCCAAAATTATTCACACATACTCAACCAAATTCCAATACTGTTGACAATTGTTGCTCCTTGCCACTAGGTCAAGGATGTTGACAGGAATTAAATGACTAGAACACATGCTATTGCTCACATGACATGTCCAAGAGAGACCAAAAGATCATCTACTCTTCCTTTGTTATGGATAATGCCCAGTCTTGGTTGCGAAGAGATGACTCGCCCTACAATATCATTAAATACCGAAATGTAGACTTTCTAGAGTCAATCTGCTAGCCACGTTTCAAACTCCATATCCAAGTTTTGTTATCACAAAATCTTAAAAAACTTTAGAGGCGCCTCACAAATATGGTAGAATCCATTTCATTGCTTGCCAAGTATCTTTCTATGATTAGACAGAAAATGAATTAAGACACCAAATTCATGATCAATGTCAAGCCTCATGCACACCTTAGCATACAACAAATTGAGAAGTCCAAGAAAATGTGGTATATGTCTCATTTCTTCTTGACCTTTCTCATTTGTAGGGCACTATTCATACAAAGTTTAAAGTGACCAATGACTAGAGCATTGATTGAATCTCTCACGAACTTTTTGAATGTGTTTTTCTGACATAGCCAAAAGTTTCCTATTTGTTCTATTCTTGGTTATCTTCGTACCAAGGATTCACTTAGTTGGTTTGAAGTTCTTTATAGAAAAATATTTCTTAAGATCTCTCTTCAATTTCTCAATTTGGTTGGTATCTTGACAACCAACTAACATCTCATCTGCATACAAGAGTAGAATGATGAGATCACCATCGGACAATATCGTGAAGAACACACAATGGTTTGAGCTAGTCTTGTTGTACCTATGTTCTAACATAAATGAGTCAATGTCTAACACAATATAACGTCACCTTTAGCCCACACACAAGGTTTTCTTTTCCTTTGACTCGAAACCCCACATGTTATTTAGTAAATTTCTTCTTTCAAATCATCATGAAGGAAAGTGGTCCTCATATCTGTTGGCATTCCCTTCAATATCTAGTTGTTTAATTTCTAGATTTAAATTGGTTGCAATCCCAAATGCAACACTAATTGAAGATTGCTTGGCAATTGATGAGAATATTTCCTCGAAACAACACCCTTTCTTGATTGAACCCCTTCATAACTAATATTCCCTTGTATGATGCTTGTAAGCAATGTTCCTCAATCTTCAGCATGTAAACCAATTGGTTTTTATAACTTTTCTACCATTAGGTAGGTTTATCAAGTTGTACATGTGATTATCTTGGAAGACTTTCCCTTATTAGTGAAGACCTCAAACCATGTGTTTATTTGATCATGGATCATAGTTTGTCTAAAGATCTCTAGGTATCCAAAAGTGAAATCTGATAATTCACTCATCTTTAGATCTTGTAAATTCTGATCCTCAAGGAATACTACATTATTGCTTCTTATAACCTTTTTATTTGTTGGGTCATATAATGGGAGCCAAACCCTTCAGGACCATATCCGAAGAAGATAAATGGTTTGCACTTGTATCACGCTTGGATCTTTCCTCTTTTACGATGTTGTTGAGCGGGCAAGCTTAGCCGTATCCGGATCGGCTCACTAAGCCAGAGTTGGATCATATCTGGATCGGTATCCAGATCATATCCGGAATGAAGGGGCTGAATTGGTATCCGGAACTAGTAGTCGGATGGTGGTCTAGGTCAATATGAACTGGTAGGCCATTAGAGGCCTATGAATCTTAGCCTAGTACGTAGGCATATTTCTTGGAGTTGGTGTAAGTCGTTTGTATGAGCATTGAAGTACATGTCAGTACTTCTGTCATTTGTTTTCAGGACTTGTATAAAAAGTGTTTTGTAGGACATTTGTATGTACAAAGTGTTGTTATTTTGAAATGAGTCTATGTTCTACTCTCTTTGTCTCTCCCGCGTATTGTGTATTTTCAAGCTTCCATGTCGTACAAAGAGGGAAGCTCATGAACGTGTTCCACGTCCTGACAATAACAAAGAACCTCGTGTTGGTTGGATAGATCGTCGACTAGGGGATGCAAGTACGGCTCACGCATTTTGGGTGGTTCATCGAGGAAGAGGGCTAAGTCGGTTCCTTCGTGTCGGTGTCAACATCCGATTCCTTCTTGTCCCCTTGGCCTTCAATAGATCTGGCTCCTCCGAATCAAACTGTTGAAATGCATTGGCTGCCTCCAATTCGTTCCCGCTCTTGTCCGAGTTGGTTGTCTCCAACCCTTCTTCAATCTTCAGGCCCTTTATAACATCGAACCGTGTCCATGGCTTGGCCTTCTTCTTTTGGTTGGCTATGTCCTTCTTGACTCTACCATTGTCGCTGCTTGTTCCGACTCTTTCAAATGTGCCGACTTCTTCAGTCAACTCAGCTTTCTTTTTCCTCTTGTCTTCCTCTGTTTCAATTTTTTCCTCTCCGACTGCTTCTCTAGTGTCATTACCTGTTCCAACTCACCCTCTCAAGTGTGGTATGTGGAGATGATGTAGCCCAAGTATCTCCGAAAAATGTGGCAACTTGTCCAATCCGAGGGGCTTTGTTGAAGACATCGATGATCCATTCGAACATACCAGAGCTCCATTTCACCACTCAGGACTGGCTCGCGCACGAAGTGAAAATGCACCTCTTTGTGTTTTGTGCGAGCATGGAATACGAGGTTCTTAGCGAGCTACATGCTACTCATGTTTTCGCAATAGATCAGGATCAGAGTCAGTACTTCAATTCGGAGGTCTTATAGCAGTCGTTGTCGCGAAAATATGACAAGGATATGTGAACTTGAGGCAGGACCCTAGGGCCTTCGACCAGAGGATATCACATTCGTGCGTTTATACTTTAAGAATTAACAAAAATGAGAAAATTTAATAAATTTCATTAAAAAAGGAAAAGAAATATTACAATCTATCCCAAGATTGGGATTTAGAAGTTTTAGGTTTACTGAGATTAATAGAAAAGAAAAATTAGGGGTTCTGAGAGATAGGGCTTCCGTAGGGAAAATTAGGGTTTTTGAGTGTTATGGCTTCCGTAGGGAAAATTAGAATTAGGTTATGCGAGAGATATTGCTTCCATAGGGAAAATTAGAGGTTTTGAGTGTTATGGCTTCCGTAGGGAAAATTTGGGTTTTTGAGTGTTATGGCTCTAATAAGATAAGGGAGCCGAGAAGGAAAAGAAAAAATATGGAGAGAGGAAGAGTGTAGGAATAAAAATGGAATTTATATGGGTTTCTTTGTTCATCCCTCTTTTGATATTCCTTTGCCTTCCCACTTTTAGTTGCATGGCCTCCCTCTTTTCTTTGCATGCCTTTCACATGACCTTTACTTTATGCATGCCCTCCAACTTGAGTTGCATGCGTCCTTTACTTTACTTTACTTTACTTTAATTCGCCGCATGATCCTATCATCCATCCATCTCGACCATCGCCCATCCAATCCATCCAGTCCGCATCTGGTTTCCGTTCCGTCATTGTCTGGTTGTCTATTGCCAGCTCCGTCCGATTGCCGGCTGCCGGCTCTGTCTGGTTTCCGGTTTTTGGTTGCCGGTTGTCGGCTCCGTCGGATAGGTCGCCGGTTGCCAGTTCCGTCGCCATCCGGTTCCAGTTCCCAACTACATCGCCAACTCCATCAAATTTCCGGTTGCTGGTTCCATCCAATTTTCGGTTCCCAACTTTGTTGCTATTTCTATCTGGTCGCCGGCTCCATCCAGTTTCCGATTGCCGGCTCCATCGGGTCACATTTGTCCATGTAGACAAATTGGTCCAAGTCCAATCATTCCTTTTGTGCTCTCAACAAATAGATGAAAACTCATGGTTCTCAATCTGCTTGTATAGATGGATCCTAAAGTTTCCTATCTATGTGGGATATTTCACAATTCTATTTTCCTTATCTTCTCAAACTTCATATTCACATATCTTGATACTTATTTATCCGTTTCATGTGTAGTAAAACGTGTTATGAAGCTCTTGAAGATATCTATCTTCCCATATCATTACATTAAGCTAATCTTAAATAATTATTTTACTAGTTTTCATATCGTGTGTGAAAAACCACACAACATTGCCGAAGCCAGATGGCTTCACAGGTGGTGACAGTAGCGCCCCGGTACTTAGCCTCAGTGCTCGACAGAGCCATTGTTGGCTGCTCAATGCAACAACCGCAATACGAAGAGAGAACGTGTAACCTGAAGTGGACAGACGATCCGATGCGTCATCGGTCTAGTCGGCATCTATGTAACCGACTAGTTGTTCAGTTATACCGTGTCTATATAACAGTCCCCTATCCTTCGTGCCACTCAAATATTGCAATAGTCGATGCACGCACTGAAGGTGCTCGATAGTCGGCCTCTACATAAACTGACTTATCACTCCGATTGAATAGCTGATGTCGTGTCGGGTGATAGTTAAATAGATGAGGCTTCCGACAATTTGTCTGAACCGTCTCTCGTTGCAAGCCAGTCCGGAGTCGGGATGAAGCTTTTGGTTTCGGTCCAGGGGTATTGAGAGCGGTCGACATTTGGTCATGCCAAACTTGTACAACATATTGAGCAAATAATGTCGTTGTGAGAGAAATATTCCGTTAGGGGTATGGATCACTTTGATCACGAGGAAGTAATGAAGGTCCCTTAGGTCCTTCATTTCGAATGCATCTGACAATTGAGACTTCACTCGACCGATTTCAGTGAGTCCGGGTCCGGTGATGACTAAATCATCGACATATAACAAGATACATATCGAACATTCTGGACCTTTTTGGATAAACAATGAAGAGTCGGATTTAGATGGAGCAAACCCCATACGACGCAATATTTGCGTGGGCTTTGCATTCCAAGCACGTGGGGCTTGCTTCAATCCATATAGTGACTTCTTCAACCTTTTGATGTGTTCCAGTCTGAGAGAAATCCGGGGGGTTGAACCATGTACAAATGTTCCTCAAGGTCACCTTGCATGAACGTGTTCTTGACATCCATTTGATGCAAATGCCACCCCTTTGTTGTTGCTACCTCAAGCAAAATACGGATTGTTGTCTTCTTCACTACCGGAGCAAAGGTCGCTTCGTAGTCAATAAGATGTTTTTTGGCATAGCCCTTGGCCACTAATCGGGCCATGTATTAGGTGACGGCGCCATTGGCGTTGTATTTGACCTTGTACACCCACTGACATCTGATTGGATTCACACCCTTGGAGGCATCAAACAGGTCCCATGTCTCATTCTCTGTTAACGCTCACATCTCTTCTTCCATAGCGGTCCCTGTTCGCATCCTTTGCCGCTTCTACATAGCTCTCCGGCTCAGGCACTTCTGCCACTTTAATCATGTACACATAGTGATGCGCCATGAACTCATTATATCTATACCTCTTTACAGGGTTCTTCTAGCTGGGAGATTGGCGTAACTTCTCATTTGCTGATTTTAAGGCCCTCTTGGCCGACTCGAACTTCGTTTTCGAAGGTTCTTCTTCGTGCTTTCCGGAGGTGGATTCTATCCAATCCGACTCATCTCTACCGATGTCATATTCTGAAATCTTCTTCTTCCCCTTCTCCTTGCACGTGAATCCTCTCCTCAGTTCCTTACGTGGGGAGAGCACGGTCGAGTCTCCACTACTCGCTGCCTCGTTGTCCGACTGGTCATTCCGGTCCAATCTCTCATTCGGCCCACTTAGCCGGAATGAAATTAGACTCTTTTCCATAGTACCGAATTCTTCTTCTTCTTCAGCCCCGATCGTTTCGGACTCACTGGCCTCATCTTCCGGAATCGGGTTGGAGTCGGGAGTTGGAGTCGGTAAAGAGTACCATCATGCATAATCATTGAAGTCAACATCTCAGCTTACTCGAACTTGTTTTGTTCGGGTATTATAACACTTATAACCCTTCTGTTCGTGTGAGTAGCTGACCAATATGCACTTCTCCGTTTCTCATCCCGTACATGCACATAGGCTATGCTACCAAAAATCCTAAGGTGCCTTAAATTTGTGGCTAACACCTTCTCCCCAATCCGGTTTTGGATGTAGACGGTCATCAGGACCGCCTCAGCCCAGTAGAACTTGGGCATGCTTTTCTCCACAAACATCGCCTGTGCTGCGTTGCGAATCAACTGGTTCTTCCGCTCGGCCACACCATTTTGTTCCGGTGTGTATCTGCAATTGAATTCTCTCCAAATTCCCTTATGTTGTAGATAATTGTTGAACTGGCCGGAAAAATACTCTTTTCCACCATCCGACCGCATGCCCTTGATCTTCGTTTCGGTTTCCCATTCGACAAGACTTTGTAAGTTCTAGAAACAATCGAAAACTTCGCGTTTCCTAGAAACAATCAAAAACTTTGATTAGGTAGATACTAGATCCACGTGTGTCGGTTGTAGTCGTCCATGAAGGAGACAAAATATCGACTCCCCCCAAGCCTGACGTTCTGTGCCAGTCCCCCATGTCGAATACATGTGTATAATGGACGTATTCACACTATCTCGTTTTGGCCATTTATGTAATTAGCATAAAGGGTAGTTGCCCTAAGTCAGTCACTATATATAGTGACCTTATAACCTCTTTGTGAGGTTGGATGTTGTATTGTTGCTTTGTGAAATAAAGAGTCTTGTGTCTCTCTCTCTCTCTCTCTCTCTCTCTCTCTCTGTGCAACGACCTACATTCTGTCATACGCAGGGACAAACAGGAATCGAGTGCTTCTTGATCTTCCGCAAAGACGACATTGCCTGCAACATCTGGTATCAGAGCCTGCACAGTAGTCGGTCCTTCAATCCGCTGTCGGCCGTCGTCTCTGCATTCGGTTTCCTACGTCATTCGAAGAAGAGAGAAGAAGAAGAGAAACCAGGTTTGCATCTCATCGCGTTAGATCATCTTGCTTGGAGTAAGCCATCAGGTTGTACTCTGTTCCTTGTGATCGTAACCGCTCGAGGTGAAATCCCCTTGTGCAACTTTGACAATAACCCAAATTCGCGCTTCATCTGGCTGATCGACATTCGGGAGGATCAGTCGGATCCGTCTCTCTCGTCGCTGCAGTCACCCGAAGCCGAATCGGTCCAGATAATCGGTTTCAATAATCGGTATTCGGCATATATATCCGAAGCGAACCAGGCTCACTCCGACTCGGCATCATTCGGGAAGACCAGTCGGTTCTGTCCCTCAAGCTACCGGAGTCAATTCGAGCAAGTTCCGAAGCCGAACCGACTCGGGTTCAAATCCGACTAGAGCGATATCGGGTGAGCCAACCGGCTGCACTCCAACAAGGCTCGTAGTCAACTCCGAACCGAGCTTCGTCAACCGAAACCGAACTTGATGGCATCAACATCCGGCTCGTCAGAAATGAGTCTACGAAAGTTCGATGGATCGAACTTCAACTTCTGGAAGGAGCAAATGCAGGACTATCTCATAGTCAAGGGGCAAATCGATCCCATCGAAAATGAAGAACCTCCAGAAGGATACAAACCAATCGAGTGGCAGAAGCTGGACAGAATCGTCCGCGCCACGATTCGGATGCACCTATCGGAATCGGTATATTTTACGGTGCAATCGTGTACGACAGCATTCGAACTATGGAAAACACTGTCGGACACTTACGAAAAGAAGGTCGCCGCAACGAAGATGTTTCTGATCCGGCGCCTCTACAACTTGCGGATGAAAGAATCCGACTCGGTTCAAGCACACCTCAATGAGTACGAAAGCATAAGCTCCCAAATCTCGTCACAGGGGACGGCAATCGAGGATGAACTCAGAGCAATGATACTCATGAGCAGCCTTCCCTCGTCATGGGAAACTTTCGTCACAACCGTGTGCAACGCGTCAACCACGGCTGTTAAATACTCCGAAGTCACGAGCGCAATCCTGACCAAAGCAGCTCGGAGAAAGTCTTTCGCCAAAGACTCAACAGACGACGCTTATGTAGTACAAGGTTCGACAGACCGATCGAACATACGAGGAAGAGATTCCTCACGACCGCCGAACAATCAGCGAAGACGGAGCCAGTCACGGGATAACCAAATCTGCAACTATTGCAAGAAACCCGGACACATCAAAGCCGACTGCCGCGCACTCAAGAACAAAAACAACAAGAAGAGTGGCCGGCATGAGGAGATCAATTACGTCAGCTTCTCAGCTGATGTACTTCCGGACGACCCGAATATACTATCAATCGAAAATCCAGTCGGATCAGAAGTTCTGCTCACGACTGAAGAATCGAGCACATGGCTCTTGGATTCGGGCGCGTCATTTCACGTGACTCCTCATCGATCCCAATTTCGGCAATATACGATCCGTCACTCCGACTCAGTTCGAGTCGGTAACTCGCAACACTGTGACATCATCGGAATCGGCACAGTAGAGCTCAACCTTGCCGGTGGCTCAACACTTGTACTCCACAATGTCCGACATGTACCCGAGCTCTCAAGGCCATTGATCTCAGTCGGACAACTAGATGAAGACGGCATTCGTGCCGGTTTCTCTTCGGGAGGGTGGACACTCCACAGGGGGAACCTCCTGCTTGCTAGAGGACCCAAGATACACTCATTGTATCCGTTACATGTTACGCTCAGAGAGGGTAACCTGTTTTTGGTGGATATTCCTGTGTCATCACTATGGCACCGAAGACTAGGACACCTCAGCAAGGCCGGCATCACGCACCTATCTAGAGCCGGATACATCCCCAAACTCTCCTTCTCCGACCATCAATTCTGCGAGCATTGCCAGTATGGCAAACAAGTAGCCGCATCACACCCGACATCAGCACCAAGAGAAACGAGACCTCTCGATTTAGTCCACTCGGACGTCTGTGGCCCAATGCCGCATCAGTCTCTTGGCGGTGCTTCTTACTTCGTCACTCTTATTGACGATTCGACTCGAAAGGTGTGGGCTTATCCAATTCGCACCAAAGATCGGGTCTTCTCGATCTTCTCCGATTGGCTCGCTATGGTAGAAAATCAAACCGGCCGAAAACTGAAATGCTTTCGGACCGACAATGGGGGAGAGTTTAAATCCGAAGAATTCGTCAAATTCTGCCGACAACGCGGCATCCGACGTGAATTTACGGCACCACACAGTCCGGAGCAAAACGGGATTGCCGAACGCATGAATCGGACAATCCAAGAACGGATAGTTTCCATGCTCCAACACTCCCGACTGTCGGATGGCTTCTGGGCAGAGGCTCTACTCACGGCAGTACACATAATCAATATGTCGCCAAGTAGACCTCTAGGACTTCAAATTCCTCAGGAACTATGGATCGGCAGTAAGCCGAATTACGACAAGCTGAGGATCTTCGGATGCGAGGCGTACGCCCTTATTCCGAAAGATGATCGCCGAAAACTTGCACCTCGGTCCAGGAAATGCATTTTCCTTGGATATGGATCCGACGGCGAAATGGGATACCGACTCTGGGACCCCGAACGCAGACAAATCGTTCGAAGTTCGGACGTTGTGTTCAACGAGTCGGCTATGAACCCATCAGTCGAAAAACCGACCGAAGTCCGAAGGGTAACATTTTCCGATGTGCCGACCCTTCAAGAAGGCCCCGCTCTCAACACACGGTCAGCTTCACGGGTAGCTGAACCTTACACTACCGACTCGGACAACTCCGACTCGGCACAGCCGAATGACTCGCTTTCGGACCATCCGACCACGACACCCGATGCGACCAGTCCAATCATACCTCGACGATCCGAGAGACTGTCGCAACCTCCGGAGAGGTATTCTCCTGGAATTTTCTTCACCGACGCCGGCGAACCGACGTCTTACGAAGAAGCATCGACATCTGTCGATTCCGCCACCTGGCATCTGGCGATGGAGTCGGAAATGCACTCCATTCGGGCAAACAAGACTTGGGATCTGGTCGAATTACCTAGGAACCGACGTGCTCTTCCTTGCAAGTGGGTTTATCGACTAAAAGAGACGTCTGATTCGACCACCCCAAAGTACAAGGCCAGATTAGTTGCGAAGGGCTTCCGACAAGAATATCGCGTCGACTTCGACGAGATTTTTTCACCAGTGGTGAAAATGACAACCCTTCGTTTTCTGCTCGGCGTCGTGGCCGCCGACAACTTGGAGCTGATTCAGCTAGATGTCAAAACAGCCTTCCTCCATGGTGATCTCGAGGAAGAAATTTATATGGAGCAGCCGAAAGGCTTCGTGGCAACTGGCCAAGAACATCTAGTCTGCCGACTCAGGAAGAGTCTATACGGCCTCAAACAGGCACCACGACAATGGTACAAGAAGTTCGACGACTTCATCCAATCGATCGGCTTCTCCAAAAGCGATGAGGACCATTGTCTCTTCACCAACACAGCTCAAGATGGATCACCCATCTTCCTCATCATTTACGTGGACGACATGCTAATTTCTGGACGCCACGCGGGCGAACTTGCCGATCTCGTTCGGCAACTGCGGTTGAAGTTTGCCATGAAGGACCTCGGTCCGGCACGACACATCCTTGGCATGAAGATTAGTCGGCATCGCGATAAACGACATCTTTTTTTGTCTCAGACCGACTATATCGGACGTGTCTTAGAACGCTTCAACATGCAATCAGCCAAATCTGCTTCAACCCCGCTCCCCATGAATCTTCGGCTCTCTCAGCGAGACTGCCCGACATCCGGTCCGGAGGGGGAAGATATGAAGTCGGTACCGTATGCACCGGCAGTCGGCTCCCTTATGTACCTGATGGTCGCGACACGGCCTGATATTTCTCACGCCGTAGGAGTCGTTAGCAGATTTATGCACAATCCTGGCCGATCGCATTGGAACGCAGTCAAGCATGTGTTCAGATATCTGGCTGGCACAAAAGACCACGGCATTCTTTTCGGTCCGAACCGAACCTCAGGCGTAGTCGGTTACACAGACTTGGACTTCGCCGGCTGTATAGACAGTCGGAAATCAACAACCGGATACTGCTTCAAATTCGGCAATGGAGCAATCTCGTGGAAGTCGAAACTTCCGGAATGCACAGCGACCTCAACGACCGAAGCAGAATATGTAGCTGCGTCCGACGCAGCAAAAGAAGCCTTATGGCTTGGTCGGCTGGCGCACACGTTTCGACAAGTCGACCATGACTCGGCTCCAGTTGTCTACAGCGACAGTCAAGGTGCTGTTGCCTTGTCGAAAAATCCGGTTCACCACAACGCCTCCAAGCATATCGACGTTCGATATCACTTCGTTCAGGACTGCGTCATTTCAGGGAAAATCGGTCTAGAGAAAATATCCACAACCGACAATGTCGCAGATGGAATGACCAAGTGTCTTTCGGCAGACCGTTTTCGGTCTCTTCGGCATCAGATGGGCGTAACGACAAACCAGTCCGGTTAGAGCCGGACACAGAGCAGGATGGTTCCCGACAACCGACATCAGTTCCGTAATGATCGGCTTCAACTGTTCCGACCCGACCAGTTCGGTCTTCTGCCTTCGGACCCTGCCGACTCGAACAAAGCTGATATGTCCGAGAACCCAAGTCTATACCTGTAATCTTAGATAACCCATGTATACGCCCATTACGGGGGAGTGTCGAATACATGTGTATAATGGACGTATTCACACTATCTCGTTTTGGCCATTTATGTAATTAGCATAAAGGGTAGTTGCCCTAAGTCAGTCACTATATATAGTGACCTTATAACCTCTTTGTGAGGTTGGATGTTGTATTGTTGCTTTGTGAAATAAAGATTCTTGTGTGTGTGTGTGTCTCTCTCTCTCTCTCTCTCTCTCTCTCTGTGCAACGACCTACATTCTGTCATACGCAGGGACAAACAGGAATCGAGTGCTTCTTGATCTTCCGCAAAGACGACATTGCCTGCAACACCCCATACATCTGAATCTATCAAGTCGAGCTTGTTACGGCTTCAATTTCTTTCAGAGGGGAATGGAAGCCGATGTTGCTTCCCGAGTTACCAGGCTTCACAAATTTGGGCCTTCTGGCCACTGAATTTTGGCAATCCGAATATAACCTGTTTCAATTGCAAGTCCTGAATCCTCCGGTAGTTGATGTGGCCTATCCTCTTGTGTCAGAGTTTGATATCTGATTCGGTCTTCTGTCCCGTCCCGGCGGTGCCAATGTCGTTGGTGTGGAGGAAAAATATCCTCTCGTCCCGGTGCCCTCACGTGATGACTTGACCCTATTCCTTGATGAAGCACCCTAGATGCATGAACCATACTTGCATCCTTTGGTCAATGATCTGTCCTTCCGACACCAGGTTCTTTGTTATTGTCGGGACGTGCAACACGTTCATGAGCTTCCCTCTTTGTCCCGACATGATTAAGGGGAACTTCTCCGACATGCTCGATCAGGTGAGGAGTGTCGTCTTTGGTTTCGACAACTCTCGGTTGTGTCAGTTTCTCCAAGAATGAGAACCACTCTTCGTGGCTCGTCATGTGGTTTGATGCACCGTAGTCAACATACCACACTTCCTCCGATTGGAAGTGGTCTTCTTCATCGAGTTCACCTTGTGCTTCATCACGAAGGTTGGCCCTTTCTCGGTCTTTCTGGTTCTGGATCCTTTCGATCCCTCTACATAGTGTGAACTTTGCCGGTCCCCTTGTCCGACGTTGCTAGATCTAGATTTGTCCGAATTGGTGCGCTTCTTCCAGCAGTCGCTCTCTCGGTGGCCTTCCTTGCCACAATACAAACATTCCGTTTTCGGCCTTCGATTGCTGGTTTCTGGCGCCGTTTTGACTCCCCTAGTTTGTGGAGGGTCCGGAAAGGTTGTCAACACTATCTCTATGCCTCCGATTCTGCTCTTGCCAACCGCCATTGTTGCGTGCCGACCCACCTTGTCCTCCATGCCCACAAGGTTGATCCGCCTCCATGTACAACATCCGGATGTCCGTTTGGGTGGTCCTTGACCCACTTGCTTGGTTTTCCTCGACCATCAACATCGATTGTAGGTCGAAGAAGGACGATCGCTTCTCTAGGGTGCAAATTGCCGTCCGGATTGGCCCGTACCGTTGTGCTAGACCACCGAGACAGATTTGGACCATCTCGTGTTCGTCCTGCGTCACTTTGATGGACCCGAGCTCATCACAGATCTCCTTTATCTTGGTGGTGTAATACATAACCGACATGTCTCTCTACCGGATGTTGTTGAGCTCTTGCCGGAGCTGCAACTTACGACCATGATACTTGCGGCAAAAATCTTCTAGAAATTTTCCCAGCCTCGTTCAACGACTTTGCATCTCTGATGTAGCAAAGCATTTGATCATGCACATAGGACGCAAAGTAATAAAGGACTCTGCTCGCTCCTTGCTCCCAGGCTGGTAAGTCCTTGTGTGCCAAATCCGGAGCTGCTACATTTTCTCCTTCCACGTAGCTCTAGTATCCGTGCCCCCAGCAAGTACTCGTGCATTTTGTTCTTACTAGTGGTTAGGGTTTGTTTGTTTCGAGTAGTTTTCGGTAGTAGAGGTTCTCAACCCTTGCGCTTTGATACTATGTAAAAGTTAATATGCAGAAGCTTGTGGACAAACCGACTCTATAAACAAAATGAAGGTTAATGCAAGCTTGAAAATATGCAGTACGCAGGAGAGACAAAGAGAGGAGAACATAAACTCGATTCAAAATAACAACCCTCTGTGCATACAAATGTCCTACAAAACACTTTTTATACAATTCCTTAAAAGGATTGACAGATATACTGACATGTACTTCAATGCTCATACGAGCGACTGACACTAACTCCAAGAAATATGCCTATGTACTAGGCTAAAATTCGTAGGCCTCTAATGGCCTACCAATTCATACCGATCCGGCTCTTGGTTCTGGAAGCTGATCCAACCCCGTCATTCCAGATATGATCCGGCTCTGGCTTATGGAGTCGATTCGGATTCGGTTGATCTTGCCTGCTCAACAATTATCTAATACATCAGGATCAAATTTTTTTGCTCTTACCTCACACCAACACTTCAGTTTACAAATATCATAGTGTGCAAGAGAAAAATAAATCGAAATATCAAATAAAATTTGTGATAGAATGATCCTTCAATTTCTCATAGTGTCTGCAATCGACAACCATGTTGGTGATGGTCTTTATAGGCTTCGTACATAAACTTGTGATTGACTTTCCGATTTTAAAGCAACTTTCAATTGGAGTTCCATGTCAGATGCCAATTTGTACCCCTACCATAATAACCACTTGAGCTCACTTTATACCATTTTAGAGCTCCTCCACCGAATAAAAATAGTAATGTCTCATTTAATATGAACCTATCCTTATCTTACAAAGTGACCTCTAAAGATGTCCATATCCACTTCATTGTTATCACTTTCTTAGTAATCCCTTCAAAGATTCAAACAAGGTTCTAAGCCTTGACCTTATTAGTTTAAGTTGTTAACTCTTGTCAATCTATCTTTTATTTTTCTTTAAACTCATTATATGTCCTCTTAGTTACATTTTCAACCGAACCCTTAATCTTTTGTACACTTGGATTGCAACAGATTTCTCTCATTGTACATGACACGTCACAACAATGGGACTTGGCACATGAACCCAAAATTTGAGTGTTTGGCATTGTACACCTAGGGCCTTCATGCAATGGTCGATGAGGTCTAGGTGCCATATTCTAATTGCCAAGTTCATTTATAATCTAAAGGGATTCCCATTCATTAAACCCTAAAATCATTATGAAGAACGAGCAGGTCCAATATAGTAATTGCTTTATGATAAAAAAAGAATTAAATTTGTACCCCTAGATTTTGATGTTTTGGTGCCTTTCCAAATGGGTGAAACAAAAACTTGAAAGAGGAATGAAATACAATAAGATTCTCTTCAACACTGGAAACAAAAGTGAGGAATGAAGACACAATAAGGCTCGCCTCGTGGATCATGGAAATAGAGGTAGAAGAAGGAGTACCCAAAAACCTACACATCAGTACTATTGCTACTAGTTTTGCAAGAAACTCTACACTAGAGCCAAAACTTTACATTCACCTCCAATGCATGATGCCAAGTGTAGGATTCACATCTAGGATGCACTTTCGTCACATTTTCTTCACCCAAACCTATTCAGTCATTTCTTGGTTTTAACCCTTCACACACACAACCTAGTACATAAGAACATTAAAAAAACTTCCTCAAAACACTTGTACATATAGCACAATTGTGCAAATTCAAATCCTTGTGTGTATAGCTTAGCACTTGCTCTTTTTTTACATTCCAATGCATTTAATCATCGAATACAAGCTCGCCCATTTCACACATACAATTTGCACCTACAAATGCATCCACATAAGTGTTGGGAGACAGGTCCCTCTGGATGGGATGGGAGAAGAACAGTTCTGATGAACAAACTCGGCCAAGGCCGATAGGCCGAGGCCGAAACCGTATGAGGAGGACCCGGCTATGGAGAGCCGGATGGTGCAGGCCCGGTATGAACCGGATGAGGAGTACCCGGCTACGGAGTGCCGGATGATGCAGACCCGGTGAAGACCGGATGAGGAGTACCCGGCTACGGAGAGCCGGATGAGGAGTACCCGGCTACGGAGAATCGGATGGTACAGACCCGGTGAGAACCGGACGAAGAGACATATTCGTAAATATGTTTCTGAGAGTCCAACGATGCTATATTTGTAAATAGCCTAAAAGTCATATTAGTATAAATATGACTTAGGGCAAACTTTTAGTTACTGTTGTTGTCATTCTTGTTGGTGCAAGAATATAGAGCGTGCGTGACTGTACAGAGAGAGAGATAAAGAGGTCGTTGCCTGTGTTGTAACCGCCGCCTGTGGCGAAGATCTGTGAGCACGAGGTCGGTGCCTCAGTGAACTCAGTGTTGTACATTTTTCATCATAGTGATAGTTTGCAGCTTGTGGGCCGCCGTGGTTTTTCCCCTAGTTTGGGGTTTTCCACGTAAACCTCCTGTGTATCCTCCTCTCCTTTGTGTCGTGTTTTATTTCTCGTTTTCTGTGTATCATTCTAAGCTCGGTTGTGGCTGAGCGTCGCGCATAAGGAACGTTGTGTTCCCGTCAAGTGGTATCAGAGCGAAATCGACACAGAAAAATGGACGAATCGTTTGGCGGCATGTTCAAGCTCACCGGCTCCAACTATTCAGTGCGGAAGTCGAAGATGAAAGACACGCTCGTGGTTAAAGATCTATGGCTACCGGTTCAGTTTGGGAACAAGAGACCGGACAAGATCGACGCCACAATATGGGAAGTGATGCACATGAAGACAACGGCGTACATACAGTGCTTCATCGACATGAGTTTGTACAACAACTTCAATGAAGAGAGCAAGGCTCATGAGCTCTAGGAGAAGATCGGCATAATGTTCCAGAACAAAAACGCTGTCAATCAGGTGTCGGTATTCCGGAAGCTAGTAAGACTCCGATACCAAGATGGCTCCAGCATGGCGGAGCACATGAATGCCTTCCAGGGGCTGATACACTAGGCAACGTCATTGGAAGTACCTCTTGCCGATGAGGTACTAGCGCTACTCCTGCTCGGTTCCCTCCCGGATAACTGGGAGACGTTGGTTGTCACTTTGGGCAACACCGGGCCGGAAGGAAAACGGTTATCCCTAGCAAGAGTAAAGTCGAGCTTGCTAGATGAGGAGGCGCGTCGGAAAGACAAAGATATGAGCTCTGACTCCAAAGCGCTTCTTACCGAATCGGAATGCGGAAGACAGAGAAACCGTAGTCCCTAGAACCGGGAGAAGTCGGGGACACGGTCAAAGTCAAGGGGGAGGCCTACTTGCTTCTATTGCGGCAAGCCGGGACACTTCCAAAAGAATTGTAGGCATTTCCGTAAAGACAAGGAAACTGACGGTACCGATTTGAAGCAAACCCCGGACCGGAACGGTAAAGACAGGAACGGTAAAGACCGGAGGGGGCCGGACCGGAAGGGAACGACGGCTATCGCGGGAAGTGAAGAAGAGTTGATGCTCATCACCGAGGAGTGTGAGATAAACCTTGCCGGCGACGAGATGACCTGGGTGGTAGAGTCCGGAGCATCGTTCCACATTTACCCTGGACCGGAAATGCTTCTCATCCTACTCAGCCGGTGATCACGGCTGTGTCCGGATGGGGAATGAAGGAACATGCCGAATTGTCGGCATAGGAGACGTGTGGCTGTCAACACCAACCGGATGCAAGTTGCTGCTGAAGGATGTCCGACACGTTCCGGAAGTTCGTCTGAACCTGATATCAGTCGGTCGGCTAGATGATGAAGGCTACACGGGTAGCATCCGGAATGGTGTCATGAAGTTCAGTAAAGGGAGCCTGATTGTGGCTCGGGCCCAGAAGGTAAACTCACTGTACCTGATGAATGCCCGGTTATGTCCGGAAGAAGTGAACGTGGCATCCGACACTGCCGGTGAGCTGTGGCACAAGAGACTGTGTCATATGAGCGAGAAGGGGATGAAGAGGCTTGCAGACGACAACCTCATTCCAGTGAAGAACGTGCACTTAGAGAAGTGCACTGATTGTCTGGCCGGTAAGCAGAACTGGACCTCCTTTCGACCAAGGCCACCGATGAGACGTAATGCACCACTGGAGTTGTTGCATACGGATGTGTGTCAAGTAGACACGGTGTCACATGCCGGAGCGCAGTACTTCGTGACCTTCATAGATGACCATAGCCGGAAGCTGTGGGCCACACTGTTGAAGACAAAGGATCAGGTGTTATCCGTCTTCAAAGAGCTCCACGCGAGAGTGGAAAGAGAAACCGGTCGGAAGCTGAAGGCAGTTCGAGCAGATAACGGAGGAGAATACCGGGGGCAGTTCGAGGAGTACTGCCGCTCGAAGGGAATCCGGCTCGAATTTACCGTGCCGAAGATGCCGGAACTAAACGGACTGGCCGAGAGGATGAACCGGACCATAATGGAGAGGGTACGGACTATGCTAGCGCATGCAAAACTACCCAAGAAGTATTGGGCTGAGGCAATGTCGACGGCGACATACGTGATAAATAGATCACCCTCAGTACCCTTGGACAAAGACACGCCACAAAGAGTGTGGACCGGTAAGGAAGTATCCTACCGGCATCTGAAGGTGTTCGGGTGTCTCGCGTACGTGCATGTAGCTAAGGACCGGAGAGGAAAGTTAGATCCAAAGACCCGGCCATGCATATTCCTCGGTTACGGTGACGATGAGTTCGGCTACCGAGTGTGGGACCCGGTCGACAAGAAGGTATTCCGGAGTCGAGATATTATCTTCATGGAGGACAAGACGCTCGCCGACTGGGAGTCGGAGAAGAAGATAATGAACTCCGAGTCGACTGGTAAGGAACGACTCTACGATGAGCAGACCCAACCGGCAAGAGACCGGTTAGCACTTGAGGAACCAGTCGATGACGGTGAGGATACCGAACCGGCAGAAGAAGAAGTAGAGGAAGCTGAGACCGGAACCGGCCATGACCCCGAATCGGATTCGGATGAAGAGCAAATGGAGGAGCCGGTTACCGAAGCCCGAAGACGTAGATATCCTCTCAGAGAGAGAAGGGCGCCCCGGAGATTTCCGGATGCAGAGCATGTTCTGCTGACCGATGAGGGGGAGCCGGAAAGCTTCAAAGAAGTGAAGGATGACACCCACAGCCGAAAATGGTTAAGTGCCATGCAGGACGAGATGGATTCCCTGCATGAGAACCATACGTACGAATTGGTGGAGTTGCCGAAAGGAAAGCGGGCACTCCGAAACAAGTGGGTGTACAAGTTGAAACCGGGAGATGCTGGCAACCCCCCGAGATACAAAGCCAGGATCGTGGTGAAGGGGTTCCAGCAGAGAAAAGGCGTGGACTTCGACGAGATATTTGCCCCGGTAGTAAAGATGACCTCCATCCGAACGGTGCTGAGTATAGCAGCAAGCATGGACCTCGAGGTAGAGCAGCTGGACGTGAAGATGACATTCCTTCACGACGACCTCGAAGAGGAGATCTACATGCAGCAACCGGAAGGTTTCGTGGAGAAAGGGAACGAGCACCTGGTATGCCGGTTGAAGAAGAGCATGTATGGACTGAAGCAGGCTCCCCGACAATGGTACCGAAAGTTCGACTCCTTCATGACCGATCAAGGGTACCACAAGACGCAGGCCGATCACTGCGTGTTTTTGAAGAAGTTCGAAGGAGGAGACTTCCTGATACTCCTTCTGTACGTGGATGACATGTTGATCGTCGGACGTGACCAAGTCAAAATACGGATGTTGAAGAAGGCTCTCAACCGGACCTTCTCAATGAAAGACTTGGGTCCGGCATGACCGATGTTGGGGATGCACATCATCCGGAACCGGTTAGTGAAGCAATTATGGTTGTCACAGGAGAAGTATGTGACAAAGGTGCTTCACCGGTTCAACATGTCAGATGCGAAACCGGTCGGATCGACACTTCCGGCAAACTGCAAGCTATCCGGCAAGCAAAGCCCGAAGACGAAAGCAGAGAAGGCGGATATGATGAAGATTCCATATGCCTCTGCCGTTGGGAGCTTGATGTACGCAATGGTTTGTACTCGACCGGATATAGGATACGCAGTCGGAGTGGTGAGCCGGTTCATGAGTAATCCCGACAAGGAGCACTGGAACGCGGTCAAATGGATACTCCAATATTTGAAGGGCACTTCAAATATGTGTCTCCGATTCGGCTTCGGAAAACCTCAACTGGACGGTTTCACCGATTCGGACATGTCGGCTGATGTGGATACCAGCCGGTCTACATCCGGGTATGTAATGACATATGCAGGGGGAGTTGTTTCGTGGCAGTCGAGGCTGCAGAAGACGGTTGCATTGTCAACCACGGAGGTGGAGTACATGGTGGCTGTGGAGGCCGGCAAGGAAATATTATGGATGAAGGACTTCATCGGAGAGCTCGGTATACGGCAAGAGGAATACCGAATCTATTGCGACAGTCAAAGTGCCATCCAGCTTGCTAAGAATGCGGCCTACCATTCCCGGACGAAGCATATCCAACGGAGGTATCACTGGATCCGGGAAAGAGTAGATGACTAGGAGTTCGCACTGACGAAGATCCACACGGCCGAGAACGGGTCAGATATGCTGAGCAAAGTGCTGACACCTGACAAGCTGGACGCATGCCGGAAGAGGATCGGACTGGTAAGACACCCCATGCCGGAGTGAAGGGGGAGTTTGTTGGGAGACAGGTCCCTCCGGATGGGAATGGAGAAGAACAGTGCTGATGAACAAACTTGGCCAAGGTCGATAGGCCGAGGCTGAAACTGTATGAGGAGGACCCGGTTACGGAGAGTCGGATGGTGCAGGCCCGGTATGAACCAGATGAGGAGTACCCGGCTACAGAGAACCGGATGGTACAGACCTGGTGAAGACCGGATGAGGAGTACCCGGCTACGGAGTGCCGGATGAGGAGTACCCGGCTACGGAGAACCGGATGGTACAGACCCGGTGAGAACCGGACGAAGAGACATATTCGTAAATATGTTTTTGAGAGTCCATCAAGGCTATATTTGTAAATAGCCTAAAAGTCATATTAGTATAAATATGACTTAGGGCAAACTTTTAGTTACTATTGTTGTTGTCATTCTTGTTGGTGCAAGAATATAGAGCGTGCGTGACTGTACAGAGAGAGAGAAAAAGAGGTCGTTGCCTCTGTTGTAACTGCCGCTTGTGGCGAAGATCTGTGAGCACGAGGTCGGTGCCTCAGTGAACTCAGTGTTGTACATTTTTCATCATAGTGATAGTTTGCAGCCTTTGGGCTACCGTGGTTTTTCCCCTAGTTTGGGGTTTTCCACGTAAACCTCCTGTGTATCCTCCTCTCCTTTGTGTCGTGTTTTATTTCTCGTTTTCTGTGTATCATTCTAAGCTCAGTTGTGGCCGAGCGTCGCGCATAAGGAACGTTGTGTTCCCGTCAATAAGTTAGGAGTGGAAAGCTCATTAGAAAAACTATTACATTTTGGCACTTACACAAATTCGCACAATCTTTCATCAATAGTTCTATCTTCCCTAGCTTAGGTAACTAGTAATCATGTCAACATCCACACCCTCATGTTCTAGTACCTCCATAGGCAAATGTAAATTTGGAATTCACACATCTCCATTGGTTGAGGATATGTTCCATTGGTATCTGTGGAAGTCTTTTTAGAATTCAAGCTATTGAACACTAGAAGAATATAAGGTATGGAGCATTCACATTTGGAGTGTAAGAACACGAACCAAGATCTTAAGGAGAAGTCAAAGTAAAAGCAAGAGACATGGAGAAAAGTAAAAGGAGAAAAAAACAGCGAGACATTTGAAACAGGTAAAATATGTCGCATTCCCTTTTCGATAATTATGTGAGATGTCAAGAATTACCTTTTCTTAACAAACTTTTAAGAACATATACACCACATGCGTACATGATTGTTAAAGACACCGCTAAAATATATAGTAAATATTTCTGAGATTAAAAATTTAATCAACATTTGTTCAATCTATAATAAATTTATCCAATTCTTAGTGAAGATGCATGGGAATGTATGCAATTATAATTGTAATATGCTTCATGGTACAAAATATTAAATTCGAATCGAACTTAACAATTTTTGAAGTGCAATTATGTTTGTATATTTGTCTCTAAAACTTATAAAGATCGATCTGTCGAGTTTGTAAATACGGTTTAAGGATATAATTAGAAAATTTTTCGTAAAAGAAAATCTCAAGAGATATCACATATCAAAATAAACCATGAGGAAAATTATATGTCAATCATGTGAACAAACGCGAACACATAATCATATGAGCAACCATTTTGCCTCAATATGAATGTGTTTACTTGAAAATAGTTTACCAAGAATTATGACAACATAAATCATATTAATAGGATACCAAATATACTTAAACACTAAGTTCAATTATATTGATCGAGAAACAATAATATCCAACATTTGTCATACAATCCATAAGTTAAAAGCATATTTTCAATGGAAATTATACTTAACCATATACTCTACAAGTCAACATTTGTAACATATGATAGACACATTTAGTTAGAGACAGTAATAGGATAGAGTAAAGAAAAAATGTTACTCGAAGATTATACTCAAACTAAAAGTTCTTACAATTAAAAATAATGTGTCAATTACAAATACAAAGCAATATACAATTCATTTCATTAAAAAATCTGGAATTGACTGCTCTCCAAGATCAGTTGGCTCTTGTGTCATATCCGCCTTGTCCTCTTCTATCTGCTCAACTGAATCTTGTATTTGTTCGGATTGTAGTACATCCTCGAGGTCGACAAGGTTCCCTCTTTCAACTATAGGTTCCATCGGTTCTCTGGAGGTAAACCAAAACATCTCAGTTTCATTAATATGCTTTGCCCCAACCTCTGGTCTTGGTCGGGACAATCCCAGATACCTTGGATCCTCATTTTAATAAAATTAACTTGTGTAGGGTCCTTCTCCAAGGCGACATAGTTCCAAAATTCTTTAAAGCACACACAATCGTTGTTCTTGAATAATCAATCGTAATTGCGTAAGTGAGAAATAAAGTCAAGAAAATCAATTTTATTTTAAGATAAATTGATCATGCTCATAAGCATACTTGTTCCACAGAATAAGTCAAGCACCCAATCATAAGGGTTAGAAAAAAGATCGATCAATCTATTAATTAAACATTGGGGCTTTTGGTATGGGTTCACTTGGGTTTTGTCACAAAAAACATAGTGCAACTTCTTCGTCACAACTGGGCACATGATATAATTACCGACATTTCTCTCATTCACATGTGCCCAAACCTTCTTCTTAGAAATTGCGCCGTAGTACCTCACGCACAAATCCTCAACAATGCTCACCATTTGATCGCCCGGGGTATGAGTTATATTCATTTAAACCCTATTTGTAATGGAATGGAAATAAGTCAATATCATAAAATGTTCTATATAGTAAGTGCAATTGAAACCATATATAAAATATATAACAACTTAAAGCTTACCAATGCACGTGTTTAGTTGTAGTAGTGACCGATAAAGACTGACGCATACTATGAAATATTACTATTTGCCACAAGGGAGCCAAGGTAAGCTCTGCGAAGTCCTTCACCATCTTTACTATTTGAGGATATTTATATGGCAAACCGTCATATGTGGATCCCGTTATTCAAAATCCATATGTTATATCCGCGATGAGCAATGTATAATGCCTCTTGGGTAATATATCAAGCATATTACCCACATCATCATTATATACACTATAGTACAATTGTCTGAAAGAATCACTTTTGTGCAAAAAACTCTTGACTGTATCCGAGTCTTTAGTCACTGCTAGCTCCTTTCCTTTTGTCATTTGCTTTTCATATTTCGCTTGTTCCAAATGAGTGATGAATGTGCTTGGTATGCCTTCATTACTATCACACAGTTTCTTCGAGCGAGGTGGTTTCTGCAATTACAAGATTTACAAGAAAATGCGCATTATCCTAAAATCAACTAAAAGATATAAACACACATACCCATTCTCTAAACAGAATGAATAATTCTTCAAGAGCCTTGTATGATGATGTTTTTGGGCACGATTGCTTCATTTCTTCCCACGTAGGTAGGGACATTTTTTTCATCATTAGCTCTTGTATCTTCATGTAAACCTTATGGCTATAAAACATTACACATAAAGGTCAAAATCAAGAGTAAATTAACAAAACAATCCAAACAAAAACAATAATAGAAAAAGACTAGTCACTTTATGAACAAGTTTAGTCTTCGCAATGTTTTCACGTATCCGATTCTGTTCGGAGGTGAGGATTTCTGAGACAATCTGCCCACCTGGACGAATTAGTTCTAATATATGTCTTCCTCCTCATCTTCGACGAACTCTAAAACTTTAGGTTCGTCGTCCTTAGGTTGTTGCCATTTCTTGTATTTCTTATGTTCAGATTTTTCTTTTCGGGCAGACTTTGGCGGGGTCTCTGCTTGCATGACCATGAGTTCTCCTTTAATGTAAGGGCATAAACCGACAATCAAGTTGTTTTTTGTTTGAACATCTTTTTTTAGGGCTTTGTGGTGATAGGAGTTTGTCACAAAATAACCTTCATCAACTCGAACCTTGTGCTTCCCCCTAAGCTCTCAACATCGAGCACTAGGTTTGGTGAATCATTATCTTCATATTCAACATTCTTCATTTGGTTGTATGTGAAGGTCTTGCTCACTTGTATCTTGCCCTCAACTTTAGACTTTGCAAATACGAGGAGCAAGTTTCGCTCTTCTTTAGTATAAATCAATGTCCATTCCAAATTGAGGTAGCTCTTGAGGTGAGGCTCAATGGGCTTATCAACCAATGTCTTCCTAGTGTTGCCTACTGATCACTTCAATGTTCCATCACCTCCCAACTCAATTAAGGTTCTTTTGGAAGGCTCTTTTGGGACACTATCGAAAGACTTTTTGTTTGGGGAGGGAATCTTCAATTAAAATGATGGAACCTTTTCACAAGGTTCATTGCAAACAGTAGGCAATAACATAATCATATGAAAATCTTATTGAAAATGGATATTAAAAGTTAAAAATAGGAAAAAAATTGTTAAAATCAATATAAAAGCCCTTAATTTTAATCTTAATTAGTATTTAAAGCACTAAAAAAATAGCCATTAAACTATCAATAAAAATTCTTTCAACCACACATTATGCATAAATTTGTGTTCTTTCAATGGGAACTCGATGTAGTGCAACGAGTTCCCATTGAAAACCTATTGAATATATGGGAACTCGATGCACTGCGTTGAGTTCCCATTGAAGGCCTATTTTTGTCATCGATTACTCGATGCATTGCATCGAGTTCTCGTTGAAAGCCAAATGCATTCTACGTCGATGCATTGCATTGAGTTCCCAATGAAAGCACTAGGCATTCAATGGGAACTCGATGCATTCCATCGAGTTCCCGCTGAATATATCGGAACTAGATTCAGTGCTTCAAGTTCCGTTTGCAAAATCTAAATAAAAAAAGCATCTTTTTGGAATCTTTATGGAATCATAAAAATCGGTTAAAAGAAGATGCCTGGAAATTTTAATTCCCTTGTTCATGGTGCTGGTGTTGAGTCGAGGTGACCGGGGAGACGAAAACTGAGAGTGCTAGTTAGCTTCTCTGCTCTTGAGCTCCTGAAAATCTTAAATGCTATAATGACAATGAGAAGATGACTTTCCTTTATATAATAAATTTTTGTTTTCAATTTAGTAAAATTATTTTGGAATGTGGCTTATTATAGAAGAAAATTTTCAACTATTTTCACTTATTCGATCTTAGTTGACCTTACTCAAGATGTCCTCAACATCGAGTAAAAATTCTCTACTTTTTGTTGAGCCTTTTATGTTATCTGATAACTCATTATTCTCAACTGAGGAATATAACCATGTAAATATTAAATGGTGCCGTGTAGAGTCCAACAATGATATTGGGCAAAGTTCAAATTCACTTTTTTCAATCGAGCCTTTTAACTTAGGTAGTCTTCAAAAAAATATAGTAGTTACAAATAATGGAGAGGTTGATTTATTTAATGTTGACGAGGATTGCATCAATCAACCTCTGAATTTTCGAAGAGTTCCCTGACAAGTGAGTATTAAAAAAGATATAATTTTTTGTGTTCAAATCATCAAATTGCATTTGATACAAGAAAACCATGCTGTGGGAATCTTTGTCTTTCAATATTTGGAAAGACAAACTTCAGGGGGTTGCGACAAAAGTATTTGTCACTTAATAGTGACGAACAAGATAGTTTTATGATTTCACATATGCGACTTGTTAAGGACCATATTTCACAACCAACTTCAATGCATGTGGAATATTTCCTTTCACTAAGTATGAAGAGTTGTTCAGTTGCTTTCAAAATTTCTTATAGATTGGCAACATGAAGCTCTAGAGAATTCAACTTCAATTAGTAAAGGGCTTGTGGCTACCTTTCAACAATAAAGAATCTGTATGTAAGGGTCTAATTGGGCGGCATGCCGTTATGTGGATAGAGATATATTTCTTGAAGCAATGTGATGTTATGCCTATTATTGGAAGATTACATTTATCATATAACGTCACTCATCATGATGGTATACCAAGGGTATAAGGATGGCATGGTATTAGAAAGTGTACCATACATATAATATCAACATTTTAATCGATTATGGAGATTGAAGTTCAACAATGTGGTTATACCACGTAAAGTCCGAATGGGTGTTTGTTCCGTATGTGCTAATTTAAAAAGCATGGAGAAAAGTGGAAGAACATATGATGAAATAAAGAGTTATAAGAATTTATTGAAAGAACATTGAGAAAGTCAAGCGTTGGAAAGATCTAAAGCTATGCACCATCGACAAAAAACACTTCAATCACCAGAAAGGTACATGTGCTTGATTATAGATGGCATGGATTAGAAGAAGACTTGTTTGTCAGACTTTCGAGGGTTGCCGAAGGATGTTAGAGATGAATGTCTTGTCCAAATGCACTTAGTGGGTTGTTTGTCTTATTGTTAGACAATAAGGCGTCATGTGTTCTTAACTTATCCTAATGTCCAACATGACCCTAATCTTACATTTAATGCAAAGAGTTTTATAGTCTTGGCAAGGTATTCTCCTGCCAGTAATGTACGTGCAACTAGACTACAGGGTGTCGTGAAGGATTTCGGCCATAGGAGAAAAGGGAGGTGGAAGCATGTGAATGGGGGTGGGCAAGGATGCACACGAATGAGGCCTATAAGTATATAAAACATTGTAAATAACATAAGGTTTATAAGTACTAGGTAGAGTAGTTAATGGGTACTTTCATGTCCCATAGAAGTGAGCAATAAAAGGATATGATGAGAGAGAGAACCGAGGAGTAATCGTTGACACAAAACGGTTCTCATTAAGCATGATGTAACAACATCCTCTTGGGCTAGAAAAGGGGATCCTTTGAACGGTTGAAGCTATCCATCGATTGGAGAACAAAGTGATGTCGGTTTAAGTTCTGAGCTCTATCGATCCCTTTGTTTATGTTTTGTGCTATTTTCGGGAAGAAGGTGGAAGCCTTTGCTCGCGTACAAAGCTTGTCTGCTCCCGACAAGAGGCCCATCATTTTGTGTGTGTGCGTGTAGATCTCGAGGTTCTGTCATTGGCCGCATCTGGTTGTAATCTTTCGGTTTTCTTTGTTAGTCATTAGTATTTGTTGAGTCTCTCCTTGTGTTTGGTCATTCCCACATTGTCTCTGTTCGTCGGGTCCCGAGCTGTGTTGTTATCTCTAGTCTATTCTCATTTATATGCGCATATTGGAGTGCGAACCCGTGAGCCCATTGCTGCTATCTGACAACCGGTCCGAAATAGTATACGTCTCTGAGCAGTTCGCTCACCCTCCAGCATCTGGCACCGATCTAGATCGGATACGTGCCTAGAAACCGATTTGTGAAAGTTATCTGGAACCTGATCCAGACAACCTTTCTTACCTCACCAACTCCTTGGTCCGAGACCCCGGTGGTTCTGCTCTGTTTCAACACATACCTTCGGAGATCCACTACATATTTGGTGAACTCGACATGAAAGGGGCGGCAAAGGAGTTCGAGATGAGAGGGAGCGAGCTTGCTGAAGCAGTGCTAGTGGCTATCGACGGCCTGGGGAATGCTCGTGATAGCACGGGTGGGCTCGACAGGGTCATCAAAACAATAGTCGGCATAGTAGGACGATTCAACGGAAAGGACACGACGAGCTACTTGGAGGCCTACTAGGCCGAGATGATGAGGAACATCCTGGAGGACAGACGATTGTTCAGATTCCCACGGGTTGTAACGCGGATCATCCATGCTAAAATGCTCGAGGTGCAAACCGATTGTTGGAATTGGTCACAATTCGAGGGGCAACTCCTCGGGAGAAATGGTTTCAACGAATCACTTCGGTTGTTGAAGAAAAAATTTATGGATTGGGTTGAGAGCCCTAGCAAAGGCTAAAACACATTGGTGTTTCCCTAGAAGTTTGAGATGCAATTCGTGAGACTTTGGACGCTGGACTAGACCAGACAGAGGCTCCATGTTGTATTTCAGTGATTGGAGTGTGTGTTGCTTGCTGAGATTGTGGCTCTATTCTCGGCCGAGCTGGTTGTAATTTCTTTGCCTTCTAACCGATTGTTGGTATCCGTTTGTTGTTCATTTAGCGTGTTGCTCCAATCTCGGCCAAGCCGGTAGTGCCGTGTGCCTCTTGATACTCGATGCATTACGCACCTTTTGTCTATCTTGTTCTCCTTCTCCTTCTTAAGCTCTTCAGTCCAAGGTCCCTGTGGTCCCCCCTAGCTTCACACACGTACCCGTGGAATACCGTGATGTCATTGGTGAACCCGACGCAAAACAGGCGGTGGAGGAGTCTGAAGAATGAGGGGAAGCAAGCTTGCGGAAGCCATGGTGGAAGCCGTTGATTGGCTAGTGAGCGCCCGTGAGGGCACGGGTGCCCTTGACAGGGCCATAGAAACAGTTGTCGACACGATAGGCCGATTCAGCGGGACGAACGTGACAAGCTATCTCAAGGCCTACCGGGCCGAAATGATAATGAGGGACATTCTGGAGGATAGAGGACTGTCTGGATCCCCTCGGGTGGTGACGCCGACCATCCACGCGGAGGTGCTCGAGGTGCAGGCCGGTTGCCGTACTTGGGAGGAGTTTGAAGGAGGACTTCTAGAGAGGTACGAGTTCGATGACTCACTCTGGCAATCGAAGTGGGAGTTTATGGATTGGGTCGAAAGCCCTGGAAAGAGGAGGAACACGTCAGTCCTCCTCCAGGAATTCGAGAAACAGTTTGCTCGGCTCTCGGCCCTAGGCAGGACCGTGCTCAATACGAGCCGTGTCCTGTTGTTCATCAAGTCCGTGGAGGTGCAGGATCAGGAGACCTGTGGGTCTCATATTGGAGACAGACGATTTGCTCACGGCCGACTGGGCCATCGTGGAAGCGGCCTGCCAAAACTACGAGATTCTGGTGGAAGATAAGCGAGTAGAAAAGGGTGGAGGAGTCGGACCATTTGGCCGGTATGAGACGCGGAGCATGTCGAAGAGAAATGACACCGGCGGTCCCGGCTTACTGGAAAAACCGAAACCAGCGGGCTATCGGCTAGGCTTAGAAATAGAGAAGGCGACGGAATTACGGAAAGTCCTTGAAGAATGAATCCTTGACAACAGGGTGGAGCGTCTCTGAGGGAAGTGTTGGGACTCGTGAAGAAGGAGTTCCACGGCTCCATCGTAGACTTGGTGAAGCGTAAATGGCTCGCGTCGGATCCAGAGCCAGAAAACCCCATGGAAGTGCGAATGACATACTTAGATGACGCGACCGTCGAAGATGAATTGGCAGATAGGTATTACTCGAAGCTACATTGGGTGAGAGCGACTACGGAGATCCCCGTCCGGATCGAGAACGTTCAAGAGCCAATGCTGACCTTGATAGACCATGGATCCAAAATCAACCTAATGTCGATGGATTTTTACAAAAAGGGGAAGTGGTCGATCAATACCAAGTATGGGTGGAAAATACATGTGGGTACGGAGGAGCTACACGGGCCGTGACCAAATGTACGCGTGAAGATTAGTGATGTCGAGATCGATCAACACTTTTTCGTGCAAGAGACTTCCTCGCACTCGGTGATCCTCGGAAAACCATACATTATAACGGCCTGTATGGAGGCCAAAGTGTTGGACAACGGTTCCGCATGCGCGCGGGTGAAGAGCCAAGACAGACGTCATTTCGTCCAATTTTTGATTGGGCGACCGAATCACGAGTGTAACTGTGAATCTCTTGGTTGGAATGACCGAGAGGATATTTAGAGAGGCCTATCAAGGCATGGGGCCGCGATAGTTTAGACACCCCGGAGAAACCCCACACATGTACCATAGATTGGAAATTTTGGTTCTCCGACAACAGAGGTTGTACTATAATCAACATCAGAGGCCGAGAAAAAAAGTGGGTCGAAGAGAGTTTAAGGGCGTGTGGTGCCCTTAGCTCCGAAGATGAGATCAGTGGTGCCGTGAAGGTGGTCTTTTTTGACGACACCCTTGGAGAGATCGGGAGGGTAGCCGATGAAGGCCTGAGCGAAGACCGGGTAATTCCGGTCAATTCCGTGGAAGTGTACGAATTCATTGCGAACTTCGAGAAGAAGGTCAGGTCGGAGAAGATTGTGGACCGGAAGGTGAGACCTGTTGCGGCTACCTTGCCGGAGGACAGCGAAGAGCGGATGAAAGGGGTCGTGTTAGACCCAAGTTTGCGGAATCCGGCCAGCATAGGGCATCGGTTCTCCGACGAGACACTACGGGAGCTGAAGATCGGTCGGGGTGGCTTCCTATTGCCCATAGAAGAGGATCAAAAGACACGGGACGACCTTCGCATTGTCACCGAATGAGATCGGGTGCGTCGACCCGACAACCATATAGTCGATGGTTAGCTTCACGGTACCGCATGTGCCATGCAATCTCAAACCAATTCTGGTACCTAGAGTGCACATACTGAGGCTGATGGGGTTGCTGAAGCAGAAGGTGGAGATGGGCATCCTCGAGCCGTCGAGTGCCCCATATTCGAATCGGTGGTTTACGGTGCCGAAAAAGAATGGCACATTGCGCTTCATTTAGGACTTGCAGCCAGTCAATAATGTGACCATTCGGAACGCAGGGATCGGGCCAACCTTCGATGAGTTCGCTAATGCCTTCGCTGGAAGGTCGATCTACTCGGTTGGAGATCTGTACTTAGGATATGATCAATTCCAACTAGCCATAGAGAGTAGGGATATTACGACTATGCGGACCACTCTCGCCTTAGTGCGGATGTTTACGCTGCCAGAAGGAGGAACCCACTTGGTGCCGCACATGGTGAATGCGATGAACAAAGTGTTGAGGGACTACATCCCGGACACCACCGATCAAGGGATGTCTAGTAGAAGAGAAGATTAAATCGGTTGGACCAGACGGATGCCGGAAGTTCGTGACGGACCATATCAACAATTGCGAGAAGGTGCTATAGAAGCTCGAGGTTGCATGACTCACCTTCTCTGGAGAGAAGTCGACTTTCGGGTAGTCCGATATCTTGGTGGTTGGGCACTTGTGCGGGCCATACGGCCGGAAACCGTCTCCGGCTAAGGTGGAAGCCATCTCGGCAATGAGAGAAGAATGCAAGTCGGTTACGGAGGTCTGGAGATTCCTGGGGGCATGCATGTTCTACCATATCTGGATTCCACATTACACACACGTTGCAGAGCCGCTCTATGGTGTCGTGAAGATTTCCGGCTATCGTGTGAAACCGGGGTGGAATAGGGCAAGTCGGTGGTGTGCAACATGTGCACATGTATAGTAGGAAAATGGTGTATAGAATAAAGGGGGAGTATTTGTCCCACATTGTAACGTCTCTTCCTCATTGGGCTATAAAAGGAAGGGGTTGCCCATTTTGTGTTAGGAGGTGTATACCATTAGATCTAGGGTTTGGTAGTTTTCTCTTCTTCTTACTTTCTTTAGGGTTTCATTTAGTTCTTCTTCTTTGTCGTCGTGTGCGTTGAGAGTTCGTGTCTATTTAGGGTTTGCTTCCGCTCGATCTCCAGTGCAAGACCCCGCTTGGCGGGACGAGCCCGAGAGCTCCCCGATCGGCGGCTTGGCAATAGACTATTGTTGTAACTCAACCTACCTTGGTTCGGCTCAAAGCCGGGGTTATATTTTTCCCTTGTAATATATATACTCTTATCTGCTTGTGCATATTGGTGTAATTGGTGGTGTTGGGAGCATATACCCTTGTTCCCTACGCATAAGAGTCGGTGTCGCGTGCATGCTCTCTCTCTTTTCTCTGTCTCTCTCTCTCTTGTGTTCGGTTGCGTCCAGGACGTGTCCGGAGTCGGTTTCTCGGCATCCCTTCCTCCCTCATCCGAGACCGCCGTGGTCTTACCCCTTCTACATGCACGGGCCTAATAATGCGACATCTTTGGTGAACCCCACGTGAAAGGGCGGCAAGGGAGAATGGAGTTGGAAGAAGACGACTTCACGCAACTTTTTGTCGAAGCGGTGAGGGAGTTTAGACGAGCAACAACAAGAAGAGCGACGGCGCAACAAGCTGTTGAGCGAGTGGTCGAAAGCGTCGGCCGTTTCAACAGGGACAACGTCCCATTCTACTTGGAAGCCTACACTACGGAAATAGAGGAGCAAGATGTAGACGAGGCATTCAGGTTGGAGTTCTTCTGTCGTCGTCCGTATGCACGCGGAAGTGAAGGAGCTCCGAGAAGCTCATAGTTCATGGGAGGCCTTCGAAGAGGCGCTCCTGTAGGCATATGGAGGACGGCGGAAGAGCCGGGAACGACGTGGCTTCGACCAGTGAGTGGTATTGATGAAGACCCACCGGGGCGCAATGAAGGTGTTCCGAGAGTTCGAGCGACGACTGGCTCGGCTCCTGGAGCGGGAGCAAGGTTTGGTGGGGGCGGACAAAGTCCTGTTGTTCGTTAGGTTGATCGACTGAGTGGAACGGGAGGCCATCGGGATTGAGCTCGAAGACGAGGACGGAGCGAATGGCCTTACGGAGGACTGGTCAAAGGTCAGAAGGGTATGCCAACGGCTAGATGACGAAAATGCTGAGAAGGGAAGGAGGTAGGCGCGTGACGATGCGCCATCACAGAAGGAAGAGGGTGAACGACAAAGAGAGTCGGCAAGGCTCGGCTTCGGGGCCAGGATGGCGGAGGCATACGCAACTCTTGAGGAAATGCTCGAGGAAGAGGAAACATCAAGGCCGCAAGCTAATGCCGAGGAGACGGACTTGCCCCACAAGATGGCAGAAGCTCGGTACAACGGTACCACGGGAGAGGGTGCAGAACAAAATGCCCTCTCCGCTTGTAGAGATAGAATGGCCAAGGACAAGGTCGAGATAGCAATCGCAGAATCGGAATGTTGGGACTGGCGGTTTTGGGCATGTTAGCCCGGAACTCCGGACATTAGAGAAGCAAGCCGAGGGAGGTCTTACGCAATCGAGAAGAAGTTGGCCACTAACCACGAGGAGCCGGCGGCTATGGACAAGGGTGTAAACAGGACAGGCGGTTCTATGCGTCTCCCCATGCTTGCTGCCGAGACGATTGTAGTCGGGCCCAAGTGCCCACGTGAGTCCCAAGAGGAGGAAGGCGGCGGCATGAGACCAAGAATTGCCGATGAGACGATATGGGCAAGGAATAGACAAGAGCCCTTGGAACCGCTTTCGGAGAACTCGTCATTTGGGCCGTTACACCCACGTGAAACCGAGGAGATGGATGACCGTATCAAGAAGTCCTCGCACGATGCCAGCGAAAACAGATGGGGAGTAGCCCACGAGAAGGTCGAAGAAGGAACAAAGAAAAGACCCAACCGGGGACCTAACTGCGCGGCACTCCGATTCGGGTGGAGCGCGATCTAGTCGTGGATTGTTCGACTAGGGCCAGAATTGGCATGAAGGTGCCGATACAGGAGAGGGTGTGGAACAGGCCTCCCTCTTTTACATGGGGAGAAAGACCGACCGGGCAAAGGTCAGGAATCAAAGGGAAGATGATCGAGGGTACAGAACGAGTCCAGCAGGATCGGAATCGGGGCCGAAACTCCGGACATTGGAGAATCAAGCCCAGGCAGGGCTTGATCGATCATAGAGCGGATGCTATCCACCGGCACCACTAAAAGGGTCGGTGGCCCCAGATGAGTCGTTCCGAAATCGGTGTGCCCACATCTTCACTGGAGACTTCAGCAATTCGGCCGGCGTGGCAACGTGAGACCGAAAGAGAAGGGAGATGGAGGCGGGAGCATGGCAAGGAGAGTGACGACGAGTTCAGGAGAAGTATAAGGGACGAAGCAGAGAACGAAGACCGGTCCTATGGATCACCTCACACCGGGCTAGAGACTTAGGCGGTCGGAATCATATCCGATGTAAGACCAAGATAATAACGATGGCGGCAGGAGAATGGGACCCGGTAATCTAGAGAATGACGGACGGATGCAGACGAGAACGGGGAGGAGCAGACTTCTGGATAACTGATTCGGAAGAGAGGAGAGAGTAGGCCTACGAAGAGACCAGGGACACGATATGTCGATACCATGGGAAAGGGTGTGGAGCTAGCCCAAGGAGGATCCTTCACACCGGTTCTAAGACTCCAACGGTCGGCCCAAGAGCCGGCGTGAGACCTAGAGTAAGGAACAGTGGAAGCGAGGGGATGAAGTCAAAGGACTAAGGATGGGCAGTTTGCGGAGATCCTTACACCGATCCGGCGGTCGGCCCGAGAACCCGCGTGAGTCCTATCGGAAGGGACGGTGGCGGCATGTGAACGTGACCAACAGAAAAGGCCGGTAACCGGTACATCGGTACCACGGGAGAGGGTGCGGAGCGAGTATCCCTATTGACATGCGGAGAAGGACGACACAGGAAGGGGTCGGGAAGACGAGAAGCCAAAAGGAGGATCCTTCCCACCGGATCTAGGTACATTGACAATCGGCATCGGAGCCGACGTAAGACCAAGAGACTGACGATGGTGGCGAGGGGACAAAGGCAAAGACAGCGATGGGCAGTCTACAGAGATCCTCAGACCGATCCGGCGGTCGGCCTCAGTGCCGGCGTGAGTCCTATAGGAGAGAGCGGTGGCGGCAGGTGAAAGTGACCCACTGAAGACGCCGACGCGGAGGTCGAGACTACGACAAGAGAAAAATGACAAGTGATCCTGTCGTGACCTTACAAACACCGTTTCTAGACACTCTGACGGTTGGCCCAAGAGTCGGCGTGAGACCTAGAGTAAGGAACGGTGGCGGCAGCAAGGCGGGCAACCGAGACGGCAGAAGGGGAGGTCCCACAGAGATCCTCACACCGATCCGGTAGTCGGCCCGAGTGCCGGCGTGAGTCCTATAGGAAAGGACGGTGATGGCAGGAGAACGTGATCGGAAGACGGTCGAAAGAAGAAGGAAAGAAAGGCGATCCTATGGGATCCTCACACTGATCCGGAGACATCGGCAGTTCGAGTCAACATGGCAACGTGAGCCCGAGTGTGAAGGATGGTAGCGGTAAGAAAGGGGAACCAGCGATGCAGGAAGAGTGGACCGGCAACTGACAACGCCAGAGTTGACGAGGGTCAAACCCTTACGGGCCAGTTACAGTTTCGGAAGGAAGCCGGTGAGGGGTAAGCACTGAGCGGAACAAGAGACGTGCGAGTGGCCATCAAGGGCCGAAGCAAGCACAAGTACGGGACGACGTTCAGCAGAGGCGGTGCCGAACAAGGCGGAAGATGCCACACAGCACAACGACCATAGAGGGAACAAGGAGTGCGTATTGGGGTCACCTGAGGACCGAAGAACGAACGCGCATTCGGGGAACAATAGTGGCACATGGGAAGAACCAACGGAGGGACAAGCGCGGCACGCAAGGCGTGGAATCTGGCGGACAAAGTCGGACTGGCCAGGTCGGCAACGGCGTCCGGGAGGACCGATCAGGGAGGAAGGTGCGAATGTCGGATATGGTGGATCGGGTAGAGTTGGCGGGTCGGGGCCAGTAAGGAGCCAACATGACGAATCGGCGCCGACAAGGGACCAACGAGACGGTCGGGTGCTGGTAAGGCGGAGGACCCGGTTAATCACCGTCGCCGAAATCTCTCACCCTTTTCCTTTCTTGGCACATACCAGTGGATGTGCGGTTTGGTGGGGGTGGATGTCGTGAAGATTTCCAGCTATAGTGTGAAACCGGGGTGATATAGGGCAAGTCGGTGGTGTGCAACATGTGCACATGTAGTAGGAAAACAATGTATAGAATAAAGGGGGAGTATTTGTCCCACATTGTAACGTCTCTCCCTCCTTGTGTTAATCCTAGGGCCGGACAACAGCCTAACACAAGGTGTCCACTTAAGACACTTCACCAAAGGGTGGTACGGTAGAATGACTTACGGCACAATGCTTAATTAGACCTTAATCGATTACTTAACAATACATCATTAACACGCGTAAGATATAACAATGAGTATAGAACGGTAATCAATGCTAAAAGATTAAAGCAATAAGTTCTATTAATTATCCGCTCTCGATTACATTGTAATCGGGCCTTTATATAGGTCTCCGGTGCGAAATACAAAACTGTGCCAAAAGGCACCCTTACGGGATCGGTCCGGATCCGGATCGGCATACCGATTCCAGTCCGTCCGTCCACATCTTCTCATATATTAATATTAATTACAACAGTTCCCGAATAAACTATTCCTTTTCACACTCTGGTTTGGACCTCCTTAAGCCTTCTTGCCAGCCGGTAACACATGGCATGCCTGTGGGACAGTACCTTGTACGTCGAACCCATTATCCAACCCTTTACGCTTCGTCCAAAATGTTCAGAATGCTTTGCTCCAGAATTTCCAATGGCTCGTCGGGAATTTGTTGTTGCTGTTGTGGCCACTGTTCCGTTTGTGGCTGTGGCTGCTCCGTCTGTGCCTTCTCCGTTTGGGGTTGCGGCTCCGTTTGTTGCTCTGGCACCGACGTTTCCTTCATTGGTTCCTTCTCTGGCTGACTGACCCGAGTCTGGTCCCCGTCTGGTCCTAGTACCGACGACGGTTCCTCATCACTAAGGTTGATCGTTGCCTCCTTTCTCGCTCATATCGACAACGACGGTTCCTCTTCCCGACGATGGTTCCTCTTCCCGACGACGGTTCCTCTTCCCGAAGCCAAGACCGCTCATATCTCTCAAACTGGATTTGAGCCTCCAACCGATCGTCGTCTAGTTGAGCTACGAGCTGCCGGACCTGCACCAATTGTTCATCCGCCAAGACTGTGAAATCTTTAGCCAACTCATCCCTTATGGTGGTGAAGTCCTCGGATGTCAGCCTAAAATAGTCATCACCCTCCTTCCACCGGTTTTCCACGTCCGCCCTGAGCAATTGGAGTTCCGCCGTATTTTGCGCCCATTTCGTCCACCAACGCACAAAGCTATCGTCAATCAAGCTTTTGGTCTTAATGAGCCATGACCAGAGGATGCACTGCATCCGTTCGGCTCCCATCCGTGATTTATTTTCTGCGGCTTGTCGCTCCTCTTTCAATTGCTTGATGATTCGGACCGTGTGCACCTCCTGCTCCCTATAATGCGACAATTGATTTTGATAGGTTGTTTGCAACCTCTGTAATACCATTGTCGCTCTTTCCTTGTCTTCATGGTTCTGTTTGTGGAGCTCCATCCGGTCATTCGCCGCTTCCTCCAATAGCTTGGAACTCTCAGCTCGTTCTTTGGCGAGTGCCGTCGTGGCCCTATCAACTTCATGCCGGAGCTCGGCCATCTGTTCCTGTTGTTGTTTATACTCCGTCTCCAGTTGCTTGTAGTCCCGGTGCAGATGATCAAAATCATCGGTCTTCTGCTTCAGCCTCTGGTTGATCTGCCGGCGCGCGCGGTCCTCTCGATGCATCTGTTGACGGAGTTCCTCCTTCAGCCTCTCGATTTCCGTCTCCGCCATCCGTCGCAGCTTGTCTTTTTCCTGCAACAATTTCTCCTTTTCCTCCTTTAGCCGGTCGTAAGCATGATGTCCTTTACGCAGGTTTTCCTCTGCCCGGCGGACGTTCTCAACAGTCTTCTTTAATTCTTCTTCGGCCGCCTTCTTCAAGTCGCGTTCGCGGCTCCGTAATGCGTCTTGTGCGGCAAGTTCATCTCGTAATTCCGCAAGCTCTTGGGCTTGCGCCGCATCTTTCTTCGGGACAGATTGTGTCTCCGGGGTCTTATTCCTATGTACATCAACCGGAGTCACCGGTGCTTGGATCTGCGTTGCGATTAAGGCTATTTTGGCCATCTCTTCGATAATCAGATCCAAGTCTTGTTCGAGGCACCGGATCCTTGACCGGGCCATCTCTAGTTCATCGGTTGTGACGAGCAACCGTTCCGTTTGCGCTCTTTCCTCTGTCTCTATGGAGCCGACTACTCCGGCAATTTGTTCTCCTATCAACCAGAGCCATTGGCTGTTGGTGCACTGTTGTTGCGCTTGCACAGAGGGTTGGTTGATGGGTTCACTCGTCGGTGGGTGGTCTCGCCTTACTGCATTGAGCTGCACTTCTGGTTCTGCCAGCTGACCACTTTGCCGTTCTGGCTCTGAGTGTGTTTCGGCTAGCCGCCCCTTGTTTGCTTTTTCTTGGCTGGCTGGGAACGTTGGCCTTTGTATATCCGGCTCTTGAGTTACAGGGCTTGCCGGTGCTGCCTATTGCGCAGGGACTTCTGTGACTGGTTCCGTCTGAACCGGTTCCGGTGCCTCCCTTGGCGTGGGATGCTTAGTGTGAGTTGCGAGCGCTCCATCCTTCTGTAGGTCCGAACACTTCCTGGCTGATTCTGCGGTGCTCTTCACTAGCTGCCACTAGAGGTGCTTCGTGGGTTCTTCCTCCATTTCTTCCGCCTGAGTCCCGACATTCATTCTTGCCGCTAGGGTGTTTGTTTCATGCTGCACCGGTCGGTGGAGTGGGCTCTTCAGGGGCCGTGCCGGGGTCTCCTCACCGCATGCCATATTTTTCGGCCTTCGTTGCCGTCCTTTCCTCTTACGATATCAATCGCCGTGCACAACCTGTCGGCAATCAACACCGGCCAATCCACCTTGACCCCTTCGTATGTTGCGATGATCAAGCCTGCTCGGTTCTGAGGCATGACGGGGGGTCGAGGGTACACGTGGCCGAACTCATGGAGCACACGGGCAATTTCGTGGAATAGCATATCTTCGCCGCCCTGTGTCCTGTAGCCCTTGCTGGCGAGAGAGTACTCACCGAAATATTTGATGAGTTGCTCGGAGGTACGATTGTCGATCGTGTAGATGCCTCCCTCAGGAAGGCCTATTAACGCACGGATTGCCTCCTCCATGATCACCTCTATGTTGATTTCTTTATTAATGTTTTCGGCCTCCTTGTGTGGCGCCGCCTTTGTGATCGTTAAGAAACCCTCCAGTCCGTACTGCCGTAGCCATTTCTTGGCGGCTTCAGATAGCGTTTGGCAGTCCATCTCTCCGTCGAGGTCGGAGAGCGTTGGCGAGGTTTGGTGGTGGGGAGAGTGTGAGAGAGAAAGTTCTGAGGTAGGGGGTTCTCTATGTGCGAGCTCTCTGCGATTGATCTTCACTCGTCTGTCTGCGTTTGTTCTCCTTGGTTCGCGATAGGAGAAGGTCTCAATGCGTGGGGGTTTTTCTCTCTGCATCTTGGCGCCTTTTTCGAGCCTCCGCATGTGCAGGTCGTGTACTATAATAGCATTGCGTGCCATGTGGTGGTGGTTTAATGTCCTATTCATAGCCCCTCGTACCTTTTCGACGTGCCTCTTTACTCCTTGTTTGCATGGCCGTTTCCACCACTCCTTTTCATGATTTATTTGATTCCATCCGATTATTATTATTTATTTATTTATTTTTGTTAAGTTAATTGTGTGGTTAATTTTTCTCCGGTCCTGTCGGACCCTTACCCGAATCGCGCACCTTGCCGGCCTCTTGACGGTTTGCCGTCGTTATGCTTTCCCCGGTTGTCGGCTCGTGCTCCCCATTACCGGCTTGGTGGTAGCCGTTTTCCTCATAGGTTGTCGTCGTGGTTGGCCTGCCGGCGTCTGATTTGGTGGCAGACCTTCGTTCAAATGGGTTCTTGGGCATAGGTCCTTTGTATGGTTTTTGTCTAAATCCGTTGACCAATTTACCCTGCACTTCGCCGGCAAGTGTCCCTAACTGGTAAGAACCATTAAACTCGCGTGTGATCCAGTACGGACCGGTCCATCTAAACCGTAGTTTGCTTGGCATTTTACCCATCCGGGTCTGGAACACTAGTACCGGCTTGCCGATTTCGAACATTTTCTCGTTTCCCTTCCGGTGCCGATCGACAAACGCTTTCCGTCACCGTTGTTCCAATTCCAGCTGCATGATGCTTGCCAGTCGGTGTTCTTCTAGTTCACACAGAGCCTTTAACCGAATTGCCTCCGATTCCTTTTCATTGAGTTGTTCTCGAATCTGAATCTGTAAGCTCGGTACCTGGAATTCGATCGGCATGACTGCCTCTCATCCGAATCCTAACCGGAACGACGTTGTTTGGATGCTTGTTTTGTACGGTGTCCGGTAAGCCCAGAGCGCACTGTGCAGCTTCGTGTCCCAATCTGTCCGATTTTCATTGACGATCTTGCACAGGATATTCTGTAGCATTTTGTTTGTTGACTCCGCTAATCTGTTGGCTTGTGGGTAGTACGGGGTGCTCCGTTTATGTACTACCGCATAGAATGACGTCAAGCTCTCCACCACCTGTCCAAGAAAGTGCCCTCCTTGGTTGCTTATGAGCTCTATGGGGCATCCATACCGGCACCAAATGCATTCATATAAGAATTTTGTCGTCGACGTCGCGGTGTTATCTCGTAAGGCTTTGGCTTCCACCCATTTAGTGCAGTAGTCTGTCGCGACGATCACATACCAGTTGCCAGTTCTCATTGCCAGTGGTTTAAATGGTCTGACAAAATCCAGTCCCCATTTCTGAAATGGTTCTAGCGGTAGTACTGGCTGGTGCGGCATCCTAGCTTGTTCCGTTGGTTGGCCCATTCGCTGGCATAGATCACACTCTTTCGCGTACTAGATTGCGTCTTTCAATGTAGTTGGCCACCATAGGTCACTTTGCCATATCTTCCTTGCCGTCGCATCCCCGACATAATGGCCTCCGGCGACTCCGCAGTGTGCTTCCCGTAGTATTACCTCCTTCTCAATGCTGCGCACCGCTCGTCGCCATATCCCGTCTACGCCTTTGTGGTATAGCGTGTCCTGTAATAAATAGAAGTGCTAGCTTTGTACCGCTAGGCGCTTCCTCTCGTCCTGGTTCATCTCCTCCAAAGGCAATCCGTTACCCAAAAACTGGTGCATATTAGTTAGCCACTTATCTTGTTGTGCCACCGTTTCATCTGTTGCCGTTTCCGTGGTGACTCGAAAAAGCTCTGCATCCAGAAACTCGTCCAGTACTCCGTCACCCGTTTCGCCGGAATCTAACCGGCTTAGATAATCTGCTACCGCATGCTGTATGCCAGGTCGGTGGAATATCTCGAACTGGAACTCCTGCAACAGCAAAGTCCACTGGGCCAACTTACCGGTAAGTGACGCTTTGGATACTAGGTAGAGGAGTGTCGAATGATCGACATGGAAGGAAAACTTTCTCCCCAATAAATTGTGCCTGAATTTTGTTACGCTATAGATCATGCCTAAGGCTTCTCTTTCCGTGGTGGAGTAATTTCGTTCGGCTTGGGATAACTTCCGGCTTGCGTAATATACAGGCCGGTACCATCTTGGGTCCGTAAGTTGCATCAGTGCATTCCCGATTGCAATGTTGGACGCATCCACGAACACATGAAATTCCTTCACCCAATCCGGGGGGTTGCACTACCGACGCTTGCGACAATAGAACTTTGAGTGCCCGGTACGCCTTATCTTCAGTGTCGGTCCACTGGAACGGTGTTCGGTGTACCGCAACATGCAGTGGTATAGCTAGGCTTGCCAAACACTAGAGCATTCGGCTATGCCAACGGATTTGTCCTAAGAAACGGCTCAATGCCTTTGCCGTTGTTGGTGCCGGTGCCTCCAGGATTGCTTTTACTTTGTCCGGATCTACGGCAATGCCTTCCTTGCCACTCCGGTATTTGAAGGGCACTTCAAATATGTGTCTCTGATTCGGTTCCAGAAGACCTCAACTGGACGGTTTCACCGACTCGGACATGTCAGCTGATGTGGATACCAGCCGGTCTACATCCGGGTATGTGATGACATATGCAGGGGGAGCTATTTCGTGGCAGTCGAGGTTGTAGAAGACGGTTGCATTGTCAACCACAGAGGCGGAGTACATGGTGGCTGTGGAAGCCGGCAAGGAAATATTATGGATGAAGAACTTCATCGGAGAGCTCGGTATCCGGCAAGAGGAATACCGACTCTACTGCGACAGTCAAAGTGCCATCCACCTTGGTAAGAATGCGGCCTACCATTCCCGGACGAAGCATATCCAGCGGAGGTATCACTAGATCCGGGAAAGAGTAGATGACCAGCAGTTCATACTAACGAAGGTCCACACGGCCGAGAACGGGTCAGATATGCTAACCAAAGTGCTGACACCCGACAAGCTGGACGCATGCCGGAAGAGGATCGGACTGGTCAGACACCCCATGCCGGAGTGAAGGGGGAGTTTGTTGGGAGACAGGTCCCTCCGGATGAATCGGCCGAGGCCCGGTATGAACCGGATGAGGAGTACCCGGCTACGGAGAGCCGGATGGTGCAGGCCCGGTATGAACCGGATGAGGAGTACCCGTCTACGGAGACCCGGATGGTGCAGGCCCGGTATGAACCGGATGAGGAGTACCCGGCTACGGAGAGCCGGATGGTACAGACCCGGTGAGAACCAGATGAAGAGACATATTCGTAAATATGTTTCTGAGAGCCCATCGAGGCTACATTTGTAAATAGCCGAAAAGTCATATTAGTATAAATATGACTTAGGGCAAACTTTTAGTAACTGTTGTTGTGTGTTGTCGTCATTCTTCCTTGTTGGTGCAAGAAGAAGAGAGAGTGCGTAACTGTACAGAGAGAGAGAGAGAGAGACGAGGTGGTTGCCTCTGTTGTAACCGCCTGTGGCGAAGATCGTGAGCACGAGGTGGTTGTTCTCTGTGGACTCACTGTTTTGTACATTCTTACATAGTGACAGTTTGCAGCCTGTGGACTGCCGTGGTTTTTCCCCTAGTTTGGGGTTTTCCACGTAAACCTCTTCTGTACTGTGTGTATATCTTCCTCTCCTTTGTGTCGTGTTTTATTTCCCGTTTTTCTTTGTATCATTCTCCGCTCGGTTGTGGCCGAGCGTCGCGCATGGAACGTTGGGTTCTCGTCACGGAGGTGCGCGGGTAAGTTGACCGTGCATCCGTTGAAACTGGATGACAAACTGCGGAATGCTCTCCCCGGGGTCCTGCCGGATGGTATAAAAGACGCCCACCATTTCTCTCTGGACCACCTTCTTTTCAAAGAAGTGCAAGAATTTATCTTTCAGGTCCGCAAAGGTGGTGATGGTGCTGCGATCCTGCGTCCGGTGCCATCTGGCGGCCGGTCCTTCCAATGTCATGCCGAATTCGGTTATCTTAGATCGTTCCTCTTCTGCCGCGGTTAACTGTTGTGACACATGGTTCGCCTCCCATGTTTGTTGAAACGCGTGAACATGAGCCTCCGCGTTCGGATCATCCTTATACTTGGAGTACTGGAACGGCATGTCGTCGTCCGGTGTCGGTATGCGAGCTGGTGGTTCCGTCGGCGTCAGAGGCCTTTGCCGGTCTTCCTTTGGTGTTGCCGGCTCGACTTCTGGTGTTGGAGGTTTTTGCCGGTCTTTTTCCGTCTCCCGAGGTTGCTCCACGTCTAGTGCCGGAGGTTCCCGGTCTGTCAACTCTGGTTCCGGTGTCGGTAATGTATCTGACTCCTCGTCCTCCGGTCCTCCTGGGGTATCGTTACAGCTGCGATAGTTCGTGTGCGCACTGTAACCCCCTTCCGAATCTGATTCCATTGCTGAAAATGCTTCGTATTCGCCGTCTCTTCCGGCCAAGGCCTAGAGAAGGGTTTCTGCTTCCTGGAGATTGCTTAAGCTGCTTCCTTCGTCCGGGTAGGCGTTTTGTTGCAGACGGAGCGACTCCTCCCCCACTTTCCGGATCACTTTGGAAAATGATCGATCCGTTCGGATTTCTTCCGCTGCTTGCTGGAAAGCCTCTCGTCACCTTCTCCGTTTAGCAAGTCTTCGTGCTCTCTCCATAACCGGGTCGTTTGTTGGCCTAGTCATCCATTCTTGCCGTTGTTCACTGCGATTTTGCAGGAATCGTGGTCGCCAAAAACTATGTTAATCCTAGGGCCGGACAATAGCCTAACATAGGGTGTCCACTTAAGACACTTCACCAAAGGGTGGTACGGCATAATGACTTACGGCACAATGCTTAATTAGACCTTAATCAATTACTTAACAATACATCATTAACACGCGTAAGATATAACAATGAGTACAGAACGGTAATCAATGCTGAAAGATTAAAGCAATAAGTTCTATTAATTATACGCTCTTGATTACATTGTAACCGGGCCTTTATATAGGTCTCCGGTGCGAAATACAAAACGGTGCCAAAAGGCACCCTTACAGGATCGGTTCGGATCCGGATCGGCATACCGATTCCAGTCCGTCCGTCCGTCCACATCTTCTCATATATTAATATTAATTACAACAGTTCCCGAATAAACTATTCCTTTTCGCACTCTGGTTTGGACCTCCTTAAGCCTTCTTGCCAGCCGGTAACACCTTGGCCTATAAAAGGAAGGGCGGGGTCCCTTTTGAAGGGGTTGCCCATTTTGTGTTAGGAGGGTATACCATTAGATCTAGGGTTTGGTAGTTTTCTCTTCTTCTTACTTTCTTTAGGGTTTCATTTAGTTCTTCTTCTTCTTCGTCGTGTGGGTTGAGAGTTCATGTCTGTTTAGGGTTTGCTTCCGCTCGATCTCCTGTGCAAGACCCCACTCGGTGCGACGAGCCCGAGATCTCCCCGATCGGCAGCTTGGTAGTAGACTATTGTTGTAACTTAACCTACCTTGGTCCGGCTCGAAGCCGGGGTTGTATTTTTCCCTTGTAATATATATACTCGAATCTGTTTGTGCATATTGGTGTATTTGGTGGTGTTGGGAGCATAGCCCCTTGTTCCCTACGCATAAGAGTCAGTGTCGCGCGTATGCTCTCTCTTTTTTCTCTCTCTCTCCCCTTCTTTACACTCTCGTTTAACCCTCACACTTATCCACGTGTATAGAATACTACGGTAAATTCGCACCACGGGATATTATATGGTCATGCCCGTAACATAAATATTGGAGACATGTACTAAAGTAAGCATTAGATAAGGATAGATCTAGGTAGATAGAAAGAAAGGAGAGAGAGAAAGAAGGGTGTCGATCCACCCGACCACCCCCGAGCGAAGGGATCGAGACGGACTCGAGCCTCGATCGGCGTCCCATACCATCGCCGTGGCATCGAGTCGTACCTGGTGCTGGCGCACTCGCTATAAGAGTTGACCCACCACAAGACAGAGTCTCGACGTAGCCAACTGGTTAATCAAATGAGGGTAGCTAGGCCTCTATTTGTAGCGATACCCAAGGCCCCCAGCCATGTTCACACTTGGTCTAATGGGTTGTCTCAATCCGAGGATTTAAAAGTAATCCTCCCCTTCTTTACACTCTCGTTTAACCCTCACACTTATCCACGTGTATAGAATACTACGGTAAATTCTCACCACGGGATATTATATGGTCATGCTCATAACATACTCCCCCTCTTTAAAACATTGCACTCTTGCAATGGAAAGTTAGGGAAGTTAGTTCTGAGTGTACTCTCGCATTCCCATGTGGCATCTTTTATTGATTTATCAATCCATTTTTATTTTAAATTCTCCGATTTCCTTAGTAAGTAATTTTTTTGTTTTAACATCGAGAATTCTTTCTGGTACATGTGGTTTAGAAGATACATCTTCAGAAGTAACTAGTGTTTCAAGTGTAATTGTATTGTTGCCAGAACCTAGAAGTTCTTACAAAACCAATGCGTTTGAGAACTGTAAAAGGTCCACAAAACCATGGGGCTAACTTAGCGCACTTACCCATAGACAATGTCTTAGAATTGTGAGGTACAAGTAAAAATACCTTCTGTCCAGGGTTGAATACACGAGGTTGCCTATGATGATCGGCATAAAAACGAGCTCTATCTTGAGCTATGTTTATATTATCTCATGCAATATGCAACATATCTTGCATATCCCGAAGAAAGTTTTGCGTACTTCACAACTCATCATGATGTATATTAACATCAATCGGGGCTCATGGCTGAAAACCATACATCTGTCCTGAACTCAATGCTCCTTATGCACAACGCTCGGCCACAACCGAGCTTAGAATCATACACAGAAAAACAGGAAACGAAAAAAAACACGACACAAAGGAGAGAAAAGGTGCACAGGATGTTTACGTGGGAAACCCAAACTAAGGGAAAAACCACGGCAGCCCACAGGCTGCAAACTATCACTATGTTGGAATGTACAAACAGTGAGTTCACGGAGGCAACAAACTCGTGCTCATGATCTTCGCCACAGGCGGCGGTTACAACAGAGGCACCGATCTCTTTCTTTCTCTCTCTGTACATTGTCACGTGCTCTCTCTTCTTCTTGCACCAACAAGAAAAATGACAACAACAGTTACTATAAGTTTGCCCTAAGTCATATTTATACTAATATGACTTTTCGGCTATTTACAAATATAGCCTTGATGGGCTCTCAGAAACATATTTACGAATATGTCTCTTCGTCCGGTGAGCATTCCTCATCGGGTCAACACCATCTGGCTCTCCGTAGTCGGGTACTTCTCATCCGGTTCTCACCGGGTCTGCACCATCCGGCTCTCCATAGCTAGGTACTCCTCATCCGGATCTCACCGGGTCTGCACTATCAGGCTCTCCGTAGCCGGGTACTCCTCATCCGGATCTCACCGGGTCTACACCATCCGGCTCTCCGTAGGCAGGTAATCCTCATCCGGATCTCACCGGGTCTGCACCATCCGGCTCTCCGTAGCCAGGTACTCCTCATCTGGTTTCGGCCTTGGCCTATCGGCCTCGGCCGGGTTTGTTTATCGACACTGTTCTTCTCTCTTCCCATCCGGAGGGACCTGTCTCCCAACAAACTCCCCCTTCACTCCGGCATGGGGTGTCTTACCAGTCCGATCCGCTTCCGGCATGCATCCAGCTTGTCGGGTATTAGAACTTTGGTCAGCATATCTGACCCGTTCTCGGCCGTGTGGATCTTCAACAGTGCGAACTCCTGGTCATCTACTCTTTCCCGGATCCAGTGATACCTTCGCTGGATATGCTTCATCTGGGAATGGTAGGCCGCATTCTTAGCAAGGTGGATGGCACTTTGACTGTCGCAATAGAGCCGGTATTCATCTTGCCGCATACCGAGCTCTCCGATGAAGTCCTTCATCCATAATATTTCCTTGCCAGCTTCCACAGCCGCCATGTACTCCGCCTCCGTGGTTGATGATGCAACCGTCTTCTGCAGCCTCGACTGCCATGAAACATCTCCCCCTGCATATACCATTACATACCCGGATGTAGACGGCTGGTATCCACATCAGTCGACATGTCCGAATCGGTAAAACCGTCAAGTTGAGGTTTTCCGGAGCCGAATCGGAGACACATATTTGAAGTGCCCTTCAAATACCGGAGTATCCATTTGACCGCGTTCCAGTGCTCCTTGCCGGGATTGCTCATGAACCGGCTCACCACTCCGACTGCGTATCCTATATCCGGTTGGGTACACACCATTGCGTACATCAAGCTCCTGACGGAAGAGGCATATGGAATCTTCATCATATCTGCCTTCTCTACTTTCGTCTTCGGGCTTTGCTTACCGGATAGCCTGCAGTTTGCCGGAAGTGTCGATCCGACCGGTTTCGCTTCTGACATGTTGAACCGATGAAGCACCTTTGTCACATACTTCTCCTGTGACAACCATAATTGCTTCTTTGACCGGTCCCGAATGATGTGCATCCCCAACATCTGTCTTGCCGGACCCAAGTCTTTCATTCAGAAGGTCCGGTTGAGAGCCTTCTTCCGCATCCGTATTTTGACTTGGTCACGTCCGACGATCAACATGTCATCCACGTACAGAAGGAGTATCAAGAAGTCGCCTCCTTTGAACTACTTCACAAACACGCAGTGATCGGCCTGCGTCTTGTGGTACCCTTGATCGGTCATGAAGGAATCGAACTTCCGGTACCATTGTCGGGGAGCCTGCTTTAGTCCGTACAAGCTCTTCTTCAACTGGCATACCAGGTGCTCCTTCCCTTTCTCCACAAATCCCTCCGGTTGCTGCATGTAGATCTCCTCTTTGAGGTTGCCGTGAAGGAATGTCGTCTTCATGTCGAGCCGCTCTACCTCAAGGTCCATGCTTGCTGCTATACTCAGCACCGTCCGGATGGAGGTCAGCTTTACAACCGGGGCAAATATCTTGTCGAACTTCACGCCCTCCTTTTGCTTGAACCCCTTCACCACGATCCTGGCTTTGTATCTCGGGGGGTTGCCGGCATCTCCCGGTTTCAACTTGTACACCCACTTGTTTCGGAGTGCCCAATTTCCTTTCGGCAACTCCACCAATTCATACGTATGGTTCTCATGCAGGGAATCCATCTCATCCTGCATGGCACTTAACCATTTGCGGCTATGGGTGTCATCGTTCGCTTCTTTGAAGCTTTCCGGCTCCCCCCCATCGGTCAGCAGCACATGCTCTGCATCCGGAAATCTCCGGGGGGCCCTTCTCTCTCTGAGAGGATATCTCCGTCTTTGGGCTTCGGTAGCCAGCTCCTCCATTTGCTCGAGTGCTAACCGGTCTCCTGCCGGTTGGGTCTGCTTATCGTAGAGTCGATCCTTACCGGTCGACTCCGAGTTCATTATCTTCTTCTCCAACTCCCAGTCGGCGAGCGTCTTGTCCTCCATGAAGAGAATATCTCGACTCCGGAATACCTTCTTGTCGACCGGGTCCCACACTCGGTAGCCGAACTCATCGTCACCGTAACCAAGGAATATGCATGGCCGGGTCTTTGGATCTAACTTTCCTCTCCGGTCCTTAGCTACATACACGTACGTGAGACACCCGAACACCTTCAGATGCCGGTAGAAGACTTCCTTACCGGTCCACACTCTCTTTGGCGTGTCTCCGTCCAAGGGTACTAAGGTTGATCTATTTATCACATATGTCGCCGTCGACAATGCCTCAGCCCAAAACTTCTTGGGTAGTTTTGCATGCGCTCGCATACTCCGGACCCTCTCCATTATGGTCCGGTTCATCCTCTCGGCCAGTCCGTTTAGTTCCAGCGTCTTCGGCACGGTAAATTCGAGCCGGATTTCCTTCGAGCGGCAGTACTCCTCGAACTGCCCCCGGTATTCTCCTCCATTATATGCTCGAACTGCCTTCAGCTTCCGGCCGGTTTCTCTTTCCACTCTCGTGTGGATCTCTTTAAAGACGGATAACACCTGATCCTTCGTCTTCAACGGTGTGGCCCACAGCTTCTAGCTATGGTCATTGTTGGAAGACAAGTCCCTCCGGATGGGAAGGAAGAAGAATAGTGCCGATGAATCGGCCGAGGCCGAAACCGGATGAGGAGTACCCAGCTACGGAGACCCGGATGGTGCAGGCCCGGTATGAACCAGATGAGGAGTACCCGACTACGGAGAGCCGGATGGTGCAGGCCCGGTATGAACCGAATGAGGAGTACCCGGCTACGGAGAGCCGGATGGTACAGACCCGGTGAGAACCGGATGAAGAGACATATTCGTAAATATGTTTCTGAGAGCCCATCGAGGCTATATTTGTAAATAGCCGAAATTTCATATTAGTATAAATATGACTTAGGGCAAACTTTTAGTGTGTGTGTTGTCGTCATTCTTCCTTGTTGGTGCAAGAAGAAGAGAGAGTGCGTAACTGTACAGAGAGAGAGAGAGAGACGAGGTCGTTGCCTCTATTGTAACCGCCGCCTGTGGCGAAGATCGTGAGCACGAGGTCGTTGCCTATGTGAACTCACTGTTTTGTACATTCTTACATAGTGACAGTTTGCAGCTTGTGGACTGCCATGGTTTTCCCCCTAGTTTGGGGTTTTCCATGTAAACCTCCTGTTAGTGTGTGTATATCTTCCTCTCCTTTGTGTCGTGTTTTATTTCCCGTTTTTTTTTTGTATCATTCTATGCTCGGTTGTGGCCGAGCGTCGCGCATAAGGAACGTTGGGCTCCGGTCAAGTGGTATCAGAGTGAAATCGACACAGAAAATGGACGAATCATTTGGTGGCATGTTCAAGCTCACCGGCTCCAACTATTCAGTATGGAAGTCGAAGATGAGGGACATGCTCGTTGTTAAAGACCTCTGGTTGCCGGTTCAGTTCGGGGACAAGAGACCGGACAAAATCGACGCCGCGATATGGGAGGTGATGCACATGAAGACAACGGCATACATACGGTGCTTCATCGAAATGAGCCTGCACAACAACTTCAATGAAGAGAGCAAGGCTCATGAGCTCTGGGAGAAGATCGGCATAATGTCCCAAAACAAAAATGTTGTTAATCAGGTTTCGGTATTCCGGAAGCTAGTAAGACTCCGGTACCAAGATGGCTCCAGCATGGCGGAGCATAGGAATCCCTTCCAGGGGCTGATACACCATGCAACGTCATTGGAAGTACCTCTTGCCGATAACGTCCTAGCGCTACTCCTGCTCGGTTCCCTCCCGGATAGCTGGGAGACATTGGTTGTCACTTTGGGCAACGCCAGGTCGGAAGGAAAACAGTTATCCCTAGCGAGAGTAAAGTCAAGCTTGCTAGATGAGGAGGCGCGTCGGAAAGACAAAGATACGAGCTCCAAAGCGCTCCTTACCGAATCGGAACGCGGAAGACATAGAAACCGTAGTCCCCAGAACCGGGAGAAGTCGGGGACACGGTCAAAGTCACGGGGGAGGCCTACTTGCTTCTATTGCGGCAAGCCGGGACACTTCCAAAAGAACTGTCGGCATTTCCGTAAAGCCAAGGAAACCGACGGTACCGATTCGAAGCAAACCCCGAACAGGAACGGTACAGACCGGAACGGTAAAGAACGGAGGGGGCCGGACCGGAAGGGAACGACGGCAATCGCGGCAAGTAAAGAACAGTTGATGCTCATCACCGAGGAGAGTGAGATAAACCTTGCCGGCGACGAGATGACCTGGGTGGTAGACTCCGGAGCATCGTTCCACCTTACCCCGGACCGGAAATGCTTCGCATCCTACTCAGCCGGTGACCACGGCTGTGTCCGGATGGGGAATGAAGGTACATGCCGAATTGTCGGCATAGGAGACGTGTGGCTAACAACACCAACCGGATCCAAGTTGCTACTGAAGGATGTCCGACACGTTCCGGAAGTTCGTCTGAACCTAATATCAGCCGGTCGGCTAGATGATGAAGGCTACACGGGTAGCATCCGGAAAGGTGTCATGAAGTTCAGCAAAGAGAGCCTGATTGTGGCTCGGGCCCGGAAGGTAAACACACTGTACCTGATGAATGCCCGTTTTTGTCTAGAAGAATTGAACGTGGCATCCGACACTACCGGTGAGCTATGGCACAAGAGGCTGTGTCATATGAGCGAGAAGGGGATGAAGAGGCTTGCAGACGACAACCTCATTCCAGTGAAGAACGTGCACTTACAGAAGTGCATTGATTGTCTGGCCGGTAAGCAGAACCGGACCTCCTTCTGACCAAGGCCACCGATGAGACGTAATGCACCACTGGAGTTGGTGCATACGGATGTGTGTCAAGTAGACATGAAGTCACATGCCGGAGCGCAGTACTTCGTTACGTTCATAGATGACCACACCCGGATACTGTGGGCCACACCACTGAAGACGAAGGATCAGGTGTTATCCGTCTTCAAAGAGCTCCACGCGAGAGTGGAAAGAGAAACCGGCCAGAAACTGAAGGCGGTTCGAGCAGATAACGGGGGAGAATACCGGGGGCAGTTCGAGGAGTACTACCACTCGAAGGAAATCCGGCTCGAATTTACCGTGCCGAAGACGCCGGAACTAAACGGACTGGCCGAGAGGATGAACCAGACCATAATGGAGAGGGTCCGGAGTATGCTAGCGCCTGCGAAACAACCCAAGAAGTTTTGGGTTGAGGCACTGTCGACGGCGACATACATGATAAATAGATCACCCTAAGTACCCTTGGACGGAGACATGCCACAGAGAGTGTGGACCGGTAAGGAAGTATCCTACTGGCATCTGAAGGTGTTCGGGTGTCTCGCTTACGTGCATGTAGCTAAGGACCGGAGAGGTAAGTTAGATCCAAAGACCCGGCCATGCATATTCCTCGATTACGGTGACGATGAGTTCGGCTACCGAGTGTGGGACCTGGTCGACAAGAAGCTATTCCGGAATCGAGATATTATCTTCATGGAGGACAAGACGCTCGCCGACTGGGAGTCGGAGAAGAAGATAATGAACTCTGAGTCGACCGGTAAGGATAGACTCTACGATGAGCAGACCCAACCGGCAAGAGACCGGTTAGCACTCGAGGAACCAGCCGGTTACGTTGAGGATACCGAACTGGCAGATGAAGAGGTAGATGAAGCTGAGACCGGAACCGGCCAAGACTCCAAATCGGATTCGGATGAAGAACAAATGGAGGAGCCGGTTACCGAAGGCCGAAGACGGAGATATCGTCTCAGAGGGAGAAGGGCCGCCCGGAGATTTCCGGATGCAGAGCATGTTCTGGTGACCGATGAGGGGGAGCCAGAAAGCTTCAAAGAAGCAGAGGTTGACACCCACAGCCGAAAATGGTTAAGTGCCATGCAGGACGAGATGGATTCCCTGCATGAGAACCATATGTACGAATTGGTGGAGCTGTCGAAAGGAAAGTGGGCACTCCAAAACAAGTTGGTGTACAAGTTGAAACCGGGAGATGCCGGCAACCCCCCGAGATACAAAGACAAGATCGTGGTGATGAGGTTCCAGCAGAAGAAGGGCGTGGACTTCGACGAGATATTTGCCCCGGTAGTAAAGATGACCTCCATCCGGACGGTGCTGAGTATAGCAGCAAGCATGGACCTCGAGGTAGAGCAGCTGGACGTGAAGACGACATTCCTTCACGACGACCTCGAAGAGGAGATCTACATGCAGCAACCGGAAGGATTTGTGGAGAAAGGGAAGGAGCACCTGGTATGC